>NC_057393.1:70498581-70798581 GCF_019320065.1 Cervus canadensis | reverse complement strand
AGAAACTCCTTAGATGGGAACCAGAAAAATGCCAGGTACAGACAAGCTCTCCAGAAAGAAGACTGTAGCCAGAAGCCAGCTTGTGTGGCCTGCCCCAATACATTCACTTAATTAGGTCTCTTTCATGGACATTTCTTTCATTTTAATGATCTGTCTTTGTATTGGGGAAGCAATACCAAATGACTAACATTATACCTTTGAAATTCTTTAAATATCTGACAGTTGAAAATGTTTCCATATAGTCTTCATTTTCTAAATGTTTTTAACCACTTGGTTAATATTTGGTATTGTTGTAAGAAAGTAATTTTAGAATAATTCTGTCAATTTCCAAAAATTCTCCCTCAAAAATTAGGTTGGAGCTGCATTTTTAAAGGTTATTCAAAGATAAATAAAGCATCTAAAATATTGAATCTTTCCACCAAGACATCATAATAAAATACACTGAAACAAATGATTGTAATCCAGAAATTCCAGTAGTTTTGTATTGGTAAATTAAAACTAAATGGGAAAATATCAATTGCAATACAGCTCCATATCTACATAAGAAATATTTCATGATATTTTAGGATATCAAAATGATGTGAGAATTAAGAGTGATACTAATTACTCTTTAACATAGCTCAAAAATTGGAAATATAAATATTGTTTGAGTAATAACAAAAAGTATCTAGTAAGAATTTACTATGTCTTAGAGTTCCAAGTGCTTCTGATACATGGAGCATTTAATCCTGAGTGGGGATTTATCAACCTCATTTATCAAATGAGGAAACATTTGCAAAGAGGTTAAGCAACTTGCCTAAAAAACACAGCTATTAAGTAATTGAACCAGAATTTTTCCCCAAGCAGTTTAACCTAAAATATACTGTTAAAATCATACTATATCTATAAAATATGAAAAGCATCAATTTAATCTAGCAAAAGTATTTCTTTGAGAAATATATCAACCTTTACATATGTTAATGGGAACTTTAAAATGAATACAAATTTTTGTGAGAATAAAAATCCATATCTATATATTAGTATTTCTTTATTTATATTACCCAAATCTTTATGATTGTCAAATAAAGTATCAAAGCCCACCTACTAATTTGAGAACATATCTTAAATTTATTTGCCTAGATCAAAATATTTTAAAATAGTAATAAATTCTTAATTAAAATATTATTCTTATTTTTCATCTTAATATTCCTCTCTAATTTTAAATTTGGAATATTCATTCATTCATCTATTCTCTCAAAAACTAGTTATTCAGTATCTACTATGTACCTAATTCATAAGTACAGTTGAGAAAATCCTTCCTGAAGGAAATGAAAATAAGCAGTTATCCAAGCTTGAGTAAAAAATTACTGTAGAGAAAGGACAGAGGATTCAGACAGGATGACAAAGTGATTGAGTGTCTATAGATGGCAGGAATTGGTGAATAATTTTAAGAGGTACTATCAGAGGACAATGGCCAAGTTCCTGGCTCCAGTATCAGGTAATTACTAATATTACCTTAAATATGCTTTCACACCCACCATCTCTACTAAATTCAGAACAACTTTTGGAGTGATACAAAGGTACTTTAGAGCTGAAAATATAAAGAATTTACATAGTTTGTAAAGTATATAGAATTAAATTCTTTTTACCATCATTTGTACTTGATTTTAGAACACATTGGCTAATTCTATTGCTTAAAGTACAACATGTCTTCTTTCAATGAAGACTGTTATCTGGATTCATGCTTATGTTATATTATCCCCTTTGAGATCTAATGTAGAAGCTCCTACTTGGCTGTCCTGACAGGAGCGATCTGTCTTCACTGCATCATGGCTGGCAGAACAATGTCGATCAACCATGTGAACACCTCCATCTTTACCACCACGTGCAAATGCACATTAGTATTCAGTGTAATGACCAAATAGATGCAGAAAGTCAATATATCTCTTCAAAAGAGGTCTTCAGCCCTCTACCTTGTTTTGTCACTTTCCCTCTTGCTTTTCAATCCATATTAATATTTAGTAAGCTTTGCTCATATATTCCATTTGAGATTAAAATTTACCTGACCACACTATAATGTTATATATGGTCACAGGAATCTCTTTCTGATAGTCCAGCTCCGTGTACCTACACTAGTGAGAACACTTTTGCAAGACTTGATTTGTTTCCTTGACTATTAATTCCTGTCTTTACCTACTCAGATTTCTTCAAGCTCCAGACAAGCAGAATTATAAGCAGGGAAAAGCAGATTAGATAAATGACAGGAGGTTTATACTAAAAATCTGTGTAAAACGATATGCAATATCGAAGAAACCATCTTCCCCTACCTTAATCTTACCTTCTCCATACTGGAATTTAATTGTTTCCTAGATTTTTAAGGGTAGTTTAGAAAAATAAAAATTAATCTCCCACACCTCCACATCCAGGACCTCTAGATATAACATAACGATTATTTTCACTTTAGTGATTAAAAAAAGGCAGCATGGGTAGCACATTAGACACAGTCTTAGAAGGCAGACAGAAGTAACTGAGTCTGAACCCAACCCTGTCATACCACTGTCTGTCTGAATGACTTTGGGAAAGTAATTCTAAATTATTTGTTTCCTTTCCAGTCAATAAAATGGTTATTTTAATCCTTTCCTCAAGAATTTCCTTATGGGTGAAATGAGAGAATGTATGTAAAGTTCCTGTCAGGTAGCGATCTCACAACAAAACTTTTCACCCTCAGGCTAGATTTCTTTATCAGAGGCTCAAGGGTATAGTTTTACCTCTATTTGATCTTCTCAGTTTCTGTTGGGAATTTTATTTTAAACTGAAGGGCATTTTCTCTCTGCTTCACTTCTTAAGCAAATTCAATACATTTAAATTATTTTGCTTGATCTTCCTACCTCATCTTCTCTTAGAGAGAAGTAAATTTGACCTTCCCTCCAAGCTACTTGTCACTTGTCCCTTTCTTCATCATTATATTAATGAATTCCTAGTCTCAGTGATTTTGAATATAGTTCAAGTGATTTTCTAAAAATTATATTGTTTATATAATATGTTGTACTAAACATATTAAGGGTTTCCTGGTGGATCAGATGGTAAAGAATCTACCTGCAATGCAAAGGACCTGCGTTCGATCCTTGGGTCAGGAAGATGCCCCGGAGGAGTGAATGGCTACCCACTCCATTCCCTGCAAAATTTTATGGACAGACGAGCCTGGTGGGCTAGTCATGGGGGCCACAATGAGTCAGACATGACTGAGCAACTAACACTTTCACTTTCAAACATATTATATTATAGTTAGGGCTTCCCCGGTGGGAAGAACCCACATACCAATGTGGGAGACATAAGATATGTGGGTTCGATCCCTGGGTTAGGAGGAGGCAACCCACTCCCGTATTCTTGCCTGGAGAATCCCACAGACAGAGGAGCCCGGCGGGCTACAGTCCTTAGGGTCGCAAAGACTCATAAAGTATTTCCTTGTCTTTTTGTTAGTTTGCACTTATAGTTGTGGTAACATCAAAAGTGCACTGAATTTGGAGACAGGAGACCTGAATTTTAATCCTGAATTTGACACTAATTAGCTATATGTACTTAAGCCACCTCACTTCTATAGGCCTCAAAACCATCTACAGATTTTGAGCCATGTGATCTTTTCTACTTAAGTCAGCTCTACCATTTCAGGATTTTATGATTCAACTTTTACAGTAATGCAATGCTCCATTAATGACATTATGTTGGCTTTGCATATTTTCCAACCTAAGGTCTTAAATGACTACTTGCTTCCATTTTCTTTGTATGTTGCCTGTTACTGCCTTTCCCATTTCTACCCCCACCCCCGGCCCCCCATTGTTTCTCTACCTCCAGGCAAAGATTATCAGAAAAAGATGTATCATTGGCAATTAAATGGGTTTTTTAGGGAATTATTGACTGAAATCACCCACCTTGGCCAGGCAGGATGATAGCCACTTGCTTAAGTTGTCTCACAACAGGAGGTCCAGATAAGGAACATGGTGCTGACACTGGGAAAAGTCGGGAGGGGGCAAAAGAAGGAGGACACGGTCAACTTTCCATAGTCCTTTTCTCTGGAATCCATCTTAGATGAGAGATGCTTGTGTCACCAGGAAGGTGATTGGCCAGAGACAACCCAGAAACTAACCCCATTACCATAAAACCTGAGACTGTCAGCCAAAAGGAAAAGCAGCTCTCTTGGGTTCCCGTACCTTGCTTCTCTCCACCTGAGTGCCACTTCTCATGAAGTCTCTTCCTTTGTCAGTATGTGTGTTGCCCTAGACAATTCATTTCTGACTGTTAAGACACCAGCCCACTCTCAGGTCCTGGGAGGGGTTCCCTGTCCTACAGTAGCCCCTTACTAACCTTTTTTCTGGCATTGAAACTAAGAGAAATAATGCAAGAAATTGTAAAATTATAAAAATCAAATCAAATTTCATAACAGTAGGCATAGAATGGTCTTATTTTTGCAAAACCAAAGATACAGATGCATAATAAGTAGATGTATTAGGATTTATGTAGGATGTGATCTAAAAAGATATATACAAAACTGCTAAAAACAATTAGTCCTGAAAGAGAAAGTGTGAAATGAAAGAGTAATACCAATAAAGGCTTAACTTTAATTATAAACTTCCCTATATTAATTTCTTATCACAAGTATGAGTTACTTTTATTAAAAAAATGCTATCATTTACTAATATTGATTTTCATTTATATAATTTTAAGTGAGTGTGTAGTTTACTGTATATTGGGTAGAAACTTACTAACAAGAAAGTGAGCTGAGGTGAAAGGATGTTTATTAGTATAAACATAGGAAATTCCTAAGTATAACCAATGAGTAAATCAAATTTCATCTCTAACCCAAGCAGGAACTGATGCTTTCTTCTAAAAGCAACTTAAGACTTGTATCTAGGTTAATAAAACTAATTACAGTAATTAAAATATAATAGGAAGAGAAAACATAAGCTGAACTAAATCTTTACATTAGAAGAAGTACTAAGAGCTAGGCCAAAAACAATATTGTGTTAGGTAGGTAGAAAAGGGAAAAGGAATCCAAAATGGTGGTGGCTAAAAGACAAGGGAAAAACCTGCAAAAATAGAACAAAGGAAGGTCCGAGGACCATAGTGAGAACCTCACGTAAAACAAACAGCCCTCCTGGCTATCCCAATTTACATAGGCCAGGCTCAGGGGGAGGAGAAACATTAAAAGAGGAGCCAAAATTGAGCCAGGGACTTCTCTTCTCTTCACGTCTTTTGGGTCGGCTTGCCCTCATGCCTTGAGGATGTATTTTCCTTTCGGTTCAGTTCAGTTGCTCATTTGTGTCCAACTTTTTGCAACCCCATCGACTGCAGCACACCAGGCCTCCCTGTCCATCACCAGCTCTTGGAGTTTACTCAGTCATGTCCATTAAGTCGGTGATGCCATCCAACGATCTTGTCCTTTACTTGCCGATAAAACTGAGCTATAACACTTGTCCATCCGTCACTACAAATTTTTGCTGCAGCAAGACAGAACCGAGGAAATTACATACTCCCCCAACATATAAGGTGCTGTGACTCAGATTTAACCTGTTTGGAACAACCTCGGCTCAGCCCCTGCAAGGCAGAGGCCAAGCACAGCAGAAGTTCAGCTCGGCAGAAGCTCCCATGGTGGAAGCTGAATGCAAAGAAAACCCAGTGCAGGGGGAGTGACAAGTAGCCCAGCATGCTGGAAACTGGAACTGGGACAGCAAAAACAAACTCAGCAGAAAGCTGAGTGGCTCATTCTCAGCTTCTAGGAGACATCCGGTTGGGGTAGGAAGTCCTCACTCCTATGGCTGGAAGGACATATGGCTAACAAAATCTTAATTCCTTTACAATCTTGTTATTGTTTTCTCAAACCCCCCATGAACAGGTGAGCAGCAACTGAAGGATTCTGGAGAGACTACTACCCAGTGTATCCTGAAGGCTCCACTGTCCTCTGTGCTCTAGTAGCTGTTGCCCAAGCGGGCGGGGGTTCTTCTGTCCTTAATCTTCTTTGTGCCAAGGATTAGGCCAATTAAAACTGTGAGCACAGGTCAGGTATTTAGCAGATTTTCTGGCAGGTTATGAAGGGGATTCCTTGGAACTTTTTTCCCACTGCTTTTTCCTCCCGTCCTTCAACTCCTCTCTCCATCTATGCCACTGCTTAAAAAGCATTAGGCAGGTCTTTTCACTTCTGAAAGTTGTGCGTGAAACTATTTACCTAAGATTGGGACTCAAACCCACGTGGCAGGGACTCTGTGCTATGCTTAGTCATTCAGTCATATCCAACTGGGACTTGAACCTGGCCAAAACCCACTGGTGCCTGGCTTTAGGACCTAATGAAGTTCAGGCTCTGATGTCTCATTGCAAAAATTCAGTGAGAGACACAGCAATAGGTTAGAGGTGGATTTGTTCAGATTCAGAGAGAAGCACACTCCACAGGGTGTGGGCCATCACAGAGGAGACTGCAGTGACCATGGAATGAGGAGTGGTTAGTTTCTGTGAGCTGGGTGATTTCATATGCTAATGAGTGGGAGGATTATTCCAACAGTTGGGGAACCACCCACTCCTCCATCTTTTGATAGTGACTTGGAACTGTCCTGGAACTTCTGGGTGTGTCATTTAGCTTGCAGATTGAGGATCGAGGTTTAGTTGAATTTGACTTGTCATCTTGGACTCATTTGATCTTAATCAGTTTGTGATATAGCCTTGGACTATGTCATTCTTTCAAAAGTTGTGCCGTGCTCCTTCCCTCCTGTTTTGTGTTCTTTTCCTGAGCCCTGTCTGGGCCACAATGTTCCCTCTACAATCTTCTGAAGGGACAACCCTTCAGCTGGCCCTTGGGAGAGAAATGGTGTAAATATCAAATCTCTCTAGATATTCAGGCCTTCATCTTCCCTGTTTCCTACAACATGTGCAACAACAGCATCTCTCAGTGAACCCGCTATGGTGGGTGACAGGCACACAATGCCTGCTAGAAGTCCATCTGTTGGTGGCATCCCTTCAAGGGCAATTGGGCTTCTGAGGATAATGTTTGCCACTTTGGAAGTTAGCCCTGCAGGCCATTTGGGCCCAAACCCTTGCCACTCTTCTCCTAAAGTTACAAACATACTGTTGGATCAAATCTCCATTCCACTTTTATGGAATATCTGGTCTGTTGCTTCTTATCAATTTGTTCTTAAGCCATTTACTAACTCCTACAACAAGGACCCTGCCCCCTTGTAGGCAACATCACTCCACCCTGCTTATTACTAAATACTCTAATGCCCCTAACAGGACCAGATAACCCACTCCTTTGTCATTACTTCTGCTATTACCTAAAACGGGTCTATGACAATGAAATGTTTACTACTGGAGATACTCTAGCCTGCTCTTATGGAGGACTAGAGGAGGAAATCAATGACTTACATTTCCTCAGAGCAATAAGAGGATAAGGCTGCTTCACTAGGTTCCCAGTTTCAGGGCACAGACTTGGATTGCTTGACATCATGGTATCTTTCCCCATCCATGGTGGAAAAACCAGCAATGAGTTAAGATTACAACCCCTTAATCCTACTCAGCACTGGATACGCTGGAGACCTTTGGAATGCCCAACTTCAGGAGGTCAACCTGCCTCGACCTGCCTAAGGATCTGGTCCCTGGGAGGTTATCACGCCTCAACCTACTCAGGGATCCGCCAGTCCAGGGGTCCCGGAAGGTCAACATGCCTCGACCTGCCCAGGAACCCAATTCTCAGGAGGCCAACATGCCTCGACCTTCCCGGGGATTCGATCTCCAGAAGGCTGCCATGCCTCAACCTGCCTGGAGATCTGCACCCTGACCCGGGGACGCCTGGCTCTCAGGTTGCAACAGTACTGGGTAGGATAAGCTTCAGAAAGACTCACCCCTAAGGAAGTCCACCCATGGAAATAGAAGGAAGCCAATTAGCTGTGGGACTATGCCCAATCTCAGCAGTAACTCAGGAGTCCAAGGAGAACCCCATTGCCTTTCTGGAAAGGCTAAAAGAGGCCCTCCAAAAGTTTACCAAACTGGACATAGACTCTTACGAGGGACAGGTGATTTTAAAGGACAAATTCCTGTTCCAATGTACACCAGACATTGGGATAAAGTTACAACAGTTACAGCAGCAGGACCCTACTGCCTCTTTAGATGAGATGGTCCAGACAGCCACCAATACCTTTTATAACAGAGAACAGGAGAGGAGGCCAAAGCCCAGGAAAGGGAGAAAAGGAAAGAGACAAGGCATGCCCAGATGCTGGCTGCCCTCCAGGGAAAACCTATGGCAAACCCTGAGTCCTTGAAGGACAAGGCAGGAGGCAAATGCTTAATCTGTAGACAGGCAGAACATTGGGCCAAAGAATGCCCAAACTGTGACAAGTTTGGTATGTTACAAATGCCATCAATTGGGACACTGGGCAGCACTCTGCCCTCAGGACCCAAGAGCCTCAAGGTCAAGCAGCAAGCCTTCCCTCACAATGTTTCAACAGGACTGAAGCGGCCCGCTCCAGCCAGCCTGCCTGTCACAGATAATCATCATGGGGCTGGAACCAAGGGTCAACTGGATGTGGCAGGTAGATCCGAGAATTTCTTGGTTGACACAGGTGCTACCTACTCTGTCCTCCTACTCTGGAACTTTCTCCTCCCAAACCTGTACTATGTAGGGTGCTACAGGAAAAACAATCACAAAAAGATTCACCCAAACACTTCTTTGTTGCTGGGATGGACAAATATTTTCCCACCAGTTTCTGGTGGCCCTTGAGTGTCCTATACTCTTATTGGGAAGAGATCTTTCCCTGCCTTCAAAATCTTGCAGCTATTGCACTTCTGATAGAAGATGCTTTAAAACTCTCTCTTGGGGGCAAACTAACTATATTTACCAGAAACCAAGTAAAACAACTCCTGAATGGGAGAGGCCATTTATGGATGTCTGATCAAAGAATCCTCAGATATCAAGTAGTGCTGATGGAACATCCAGGCCTGACTATATCCCCTTGTGAGGTTCTTAACCCAGCTACCCTCCTGCCTACCTCCAAGGGCTCTTTCCCCTTTCACTCTTGCCTAGAAACTTTGGACCACTGGACAAAACCCCAAGAGGTGTTGTCAGAAAATCCTCTGACTAATCCTGAGGAATTCTGGTACACTGATGGAGGCAGCCTTGTCTTGGATGGAAAAAGAAGAGCTGGATATGCAGTAGTCTCCAATTTTGAGACCATAAAGGCTAAACCTTTGCCACCAGCTACTTCAGCCCAATTAGCTGAGCTCATTGCCCTAACTCAAGCTTTAGAGCTGGGAAAAGGAAAAAGAGTAGCCATTTACTTTGACTCCAAGTATGCCTTTCTGGTGATACATGCACATGCTGCTATTTGGAAAGAAAGGGGCCACTTGACCACCTGAGGGTCCCCAATCAAATATGGTGATCAAATCCTTAGACTCTTGGAGGCAGTCCATCTGCCCACTGAGGTTTCAGTCTCCCATTGTAAAGGGCACCAAAATGGGAGCACGGAAGTGGCATGAGGGAACCAAGCAGCTGATTGGGCAGCCAAGAGAGCAGCATTATAGAACAATGACCTAATAGGGGTTGCCACCTTAGCTCCACAGACTAATTTGACAGAAACTCCTTCATATACTGAAGGTGAGACTCTTAAAGCTGAGAGTGAGGGCTTTCAAGAAAATCATACGGGGTGGTTCCATAAGGAGGAACTCCTTTTTCTGCCTGGGAACCTCCAATGGAAGTTGATTAACTCCTTACAAGCTACCACTCATTTAGGGGAAAAGGCACTCCAAAGATTACTAGAAAGGTCCTTCAGAGGAACATGCCTCCAAACAACTATAAGACATGTGGTTTTCTCTTGTCCCACTTGCCAATTAAACAACCGATCAAGGAGCTCAAAGGACCCAGCTGGCACAGCCTGTCCAACAATGTGGGATCTACCCAGGAGAGGACTGGCAGATGGACTTCACACAGATGCCAGTTTCTCAAGGGTATAAATACCTATTAGTCATGACAGATACATTCACAAGATGGATAAGGCTTTTCCACCTGGACTGAGAAGGCAGAGGAGGGGTAAAAAACATGCTCCATGAAATCATTCTGAGATTTGGTCTGCCCAGGTCATTACAAAGTGACAATAGGTCATCATTTACTTCTAAGGTCACCCAAGTGATCTCTAAAGCATTGGGCATTACTTATTATCTCCATTGTGCCTGGAGGCCTCAGTCTTCAGGAAAAGCAGAAAGAGCTAACCAATTCTTAAAATCAGCAATAAAAAAGATAACCCAGGTGACCTCCCTGGGATGGAAGGAGGCTTTACCAATATGTCTCCTCCACACCCATACTGCCCCTAAGGAACAGGTTGGTCTTAGTCCTTATGAGATGCTATATGGGAGACCTTTTGTTTATGTCAATGACATCTTCCTAAATCCAGAGGCTCAGACCCTCCAGTCTTATACCATGGCCATTGGACAATTCCAAGAAGATATATGTTTGTGGGGTGTCAACCAGGACTCAAAAGATTCTAAAGAGCCACTACTATATGCTCCAGGGACTCAAGTCCTAATTAAAGTCTGGAAGGATGGGTCCCCAAAGGCTCAACTCCAGCCCACATGGAAGGCCCCCTAACTTGTAATACTTTCTACTACCACAGCAGTCAAGGTACCAGTCATGACTCCTTACATGACTCCTCACTACTCATTAGTCAAGCTGTGGAATAAAACAGAAGAGGACACTCATTACACCTGTGAGCCCCTGGCAGATCTCAGATACTTATTCAGAACTGCAAATGAGTGCATTCTAATGAACATTCCCAAAATTAAGTTTCTGGGGATAAAAGCCAACATAGCTTGACAGAGGTTGTACTCCAAAACAGAAAAGAGATAGATCTCCTGATCCCTGAACAAGGAGGGACTTGAACCATCTTGAATGAGACCTGTTGTTTCTGGGTGAATACCTCCAGCTAAGTTAAAGAAAGTCCTCAAGAAAAACATTCAGCTCCTATGGGATCTCAAAGAACAAGCTGGGGAGTTCTCAGGGTGGCTACAGTCCCTCTTTGTGGGATCCTTCTCCTGGTGACGGGAATTTGGATTTGGCTAGTTCAGTTCAGTTCAGTTCAGTCACTCAGTTGTGTCCGACTCTGCGACCCCATGAATCACAGCACACCAGGCCTCCCTGTCCATCACCAACTCCCGGAGTTTACTCAAACTCATGCCCATCGAGTCGGTGATGCCATCCAGCCATCTCATCCTCTGTCACCCTCTTCTCCTCCTGCCCCCAATCCCTCCCAGTTTCAGGGTCTTTTCCAATGAGCCAACTCTTTGCATGAGGTGGCCAAAGTACTGGAGTTTCAGCTTTAGCATCAGTCCTTCCAATGAAGACCTAGGACTGATCTCCTTTAGGATGGACTGGTTGGATCTCCTTGCAGTCCAAGGGACTCTCAAGAGTCTTCAACACCTCAGTTCAAAAGCATCAATACATGACTACTGGAAAAACCATAGCCTTGACCAGATGGACCTTTGTTGGCAAAATAATGTCTCTGCTTTTTAATATGCTGTCTAGGTTGGTCATAACTTTCCTTCCAAGGAGTAAGCGTTTTTTAATTTCATGGCTGCAGTCATCATCGGCAGTGACTTTGGAGCCCCAAAAAATAAAGTCTGACACTGTTTCCACTGCCCCTCTATCTGTTTTCCATGAGGTGATGGGACCAAATGCCATGATCTTAGTTTTCTGAACATTAAGCTTTAAGCCAACTTTTTCACTCTCCTCTTTCACTTTCATCAAGAGGCTTTTTAGTTCCTCTTCACTCTCTGCCATAAGGGTGGTGTCATCTGCATATCTGAGGTTATTGATAATTTCTCCCCCCTGTTATCGCCATATTGTTGCTGCTTATGATTGTTCCATGTATTACCAACTGTCTAACCCATGTTGTCTCTGCCCAGGTCAACAAGCTACAAAATGCAGTGCCAGTTCAACAGGGATATATAAAACTACAGCTGACCATGGAAAATTAGATGGACACCACTACAAGGACACTGAGTCTTGAGACTAGCAAGAGGGGTAGGCCTACTGTCCCTTGCCATCCCCGTTCAGCTGGCAGTAGTCAGAAAGACCTTCACGCTCCCTATTCCCAAAGGATTGGGCCTCTCATCTCTTGAGGGGCGAATGTTAGGTAGTTAGAATAGGAAAAAGGAGTCCAAAAGTGTGGTGGATAGAAGACAAAGAAGGGAAAAGATTGCAAAAACAGAACAAAGGAAGGTCCAAGGACCAGAGTGAGGACCTCAGGTAAAACAAACAGCTCTCCTGGCTAGCCCAATTTACATAGGGCAGGTTCAGGGTGAGGAGAAAAACATATAAATAGAAGAGCCAAAACTGAGCTGAGGACTTCTCTTCTCTTCATGTCTTTTGGGTTGGTTTGCCCTTATGCCTCGAGGATGTATTTTCCTTTACTTGCCAATAAAACTAAACTATAACACTGGTCCATCCTTTGCTTCAATTTTTTGCTGTGGCAAGACAGAACTGAGGAAATTACACGCTTCCCTGACCGTTGGAGTTATGAATAGAATAGGGTGTTATTGAAAAGGAGGACTCTGTCTTAACCCCCACTGCATTTCCAGTTTGTATAGTAAATAGACTCCATTCAGCCTCCCTGAGTACCAAAGGGCAGATTCAAACAGTTGCCAATCAGAGAAGCGAGGGAATGTAGAAACAAAGGGGAAGCAGTCAGGAAACAGTAATGCAGCAGCAAAGCATGTTTGTGAGTCATCCTCAAGGAATATACATAACAATATGTAGGAGCTAAGCCCGCCCCCACAGGTGGAGGATCTCATAACTTCAGGCTGAGAAAAGATTCTTGGAACACCACCATGTTACCTCACTACCAACAATCAGAAGTAAATCTGAAAACAACAGAAGATAAAGAAGACTCTGACCATCCTAAAATGATTCTTTCTTTTAAAACTTTCATAGTCAGCTGAATCTTCAGAGTTGTTTTTTGGGGATAGGAGTCTACCTTATCCCCAAGTTATCAGCCTCCTGAATAAAGCAACATTTTCATTCCAACCAACACTTGTTTTTTGAGTACTGGTTTTCAAGCAGACATATCTGAGTTTGGTAACAGCAACACTTTGTAAAAGATACTGGAACAAAACAACTCTTCTAAACAAATCAATGGAAACAACTGGTATTTTAAGACAATTCTTTCAAAAAGTGCACAAAGACAAATGACTCTGCAAATATTCATAAGGGCATAGAAAGGGAGAAGCCTTCTAAGCAAAGAGAATAGTTCAACAGCAAAAACTGTAAGAACAGGAAAAAAAAAAGGGGGAGGGGGGCGGGGAGCTGGGATTGAAACATTAACACTCATTAATAACTAAAGTTTCTATAAAGCCTATATATTTAATGTTTACAGTTATATGACTTTATGTTGACACAAAGGATAAAGGGTTTACTTTCAGAGAGTGGGTTAGCATTGTCAGGGTATCAGGCTTATTTCACTATTGTTCTTCCATTTATAGAGTGAGAATGTCATAGACTGTCCCAAGGCCAACTCCAAAGGGAAAGAAGAAAACTGTTTAACATCTCTTTCAGAGCAGTACAAATCTGGAAAAATTAAATCTCTGTCTCCCTGTCCCAAATCCCCTATTTTATCTAAGCTTGGTGGAAGTGCACTGGCCCAACGACTGGCAGTTTTCTCAATGTACAATTGGAATATTTAACTTCTTTACTAGCTGCAGCCTTAGCCATAAGCTAGGAAACCCTGACACCAATGCACCACGTGTCTAAATGTACATTACCTACTTGATCATCTTATTTTATCATCTATGTCTCCAAAAACAATGAACACAACTTATTGTATCTGTCCTGTAGGTAACATTCTACATAGCTGAAAAAATTTCTGCCTTGGCTTCTTAGGCAGCACTCTTGATTTTCTTCCCATCTTTCCTGTTACTTCTTGTCAGTCTGCTTTACTAGCTTTTCAACATGAATTCTAAATACATTTCTTTTCTTTTTTTTTCCTTTTCTAATACACATTCTCCAAGTGTGAATACATTCATTGCTAGGGAATCAAATTCCAAAGGCCAAATTTTTGTTCTACATTTCAAAATTATACACTCAATGAACCATACAACATACCTGTAAAATAAATAAACTTAACCACCTAATGAGCCCACTAAAATGAAATCGAACTTCTACCACAGACTGCTTGATCCCAGTGTCCCCTAGCTCATTAAGTAACACTCATATCCACACAATGGCCCCAAACAAAAAACTAAACTGCTAGATTCAGATTCCCCCATTTTCTTAAATTTCACATTAATTCCCTGAAAACCTGGTCAATTTTATTTCCAAAATAAATTTCAAATTCATCTACCTGTTTTGCCCACTCTCTAATCTACCACTGTCTAATACCAATGTAATGCATGCAACCTATGTAATTTTAAATTTGCTAGTAGCCACATTAAAAAAAGAATGGCTTATACATATCAGATTGAAAATATTTTTATATATTTGGTTAAAACATATTATGAACATTTTGACTGTACAAATGTTCAAAATATATGAATTTTTTTTTTTTTCTTAGTGAATCTTCACAATTTTTTGCGGGTTTTTATATAGCACACCTCAGTACACACAGGCCAAGTTTCAAGTGCTAAACAGGCACATGAAATTACTGTATTGGAGAGTACAACACTCGTCTATGTCAGCATCATCCATTGTCTGGAAAACTACAACAGACTCGTATCTGATATTATCACTTCTATTCCTGCCAACCTCCACCTGCAACAACATATTTTTAAGAATTAGTGAGGAACGAAAACAATGCAATTTCCTTGCTCCTGTGTGGAACAATAATGAGACTGGGTAGGCTTGCCTACGCCTGTTGATGTTTGAACAATATTAATGATTAAAAGGTTAATCAATAATATCTTAGCTATTTTCCCAAGGAAATACGTGCTCCTATAAGAGAAAACTGATTCAGTTAAACTGATCAATTATCAAGACTAATAAACTCATCCAGAGTCATTTCATAATCTTCAATTCACTGTGTTGTCATCCAAATCTACTATGTCACCAAATCTCAGCCAGTTCTCTCTCCTGAAAAATGTCTTTTAACATCGCTCGGCACAAGCCTTAAAATGACATAAAGAACTTTATCTAATTTCCCTATTTTGAGACACTAGTAAGATTGTGAAGGTGGTATTCTCCTTTACAGTAAGTCTAGTAAACTGAGTTTTGCTTGATTAACACCTTTTTGGAGTTCTTTTGGAAAGTCAACCTTCAACAAAAGCAAGAGGGGACTTCTTAAAATGCAAATGAGATCATGTCACTCATCTGGTAAAGATATTTCAATATTTCCCAGTGCTTTGGAACAAAATCTAAACTGCTTAATGTATTTGACAAGGCCAAAATGACCTAGTCTCTGTCTAGCTCTCTAAAATCATATTAGATCATTCCCCTCTTCCATTCATTAAGTTTTAAACACAGTGCCTTCTTCCTTTTCTTTAGATATAGCCAGTGTTATCCCAGTCTTGGCATTTTTGCATTTACTCTATCCTGCATGCAACATTCTTCCCTGTCTTAAAATTGCTGACTCATCCTATTCACATTAACTGAGTCAAATCTAATCTCAGAGAAGCTTTCCTCAACCACTGTATTTAAGGTGCTGTTTTCTCTTATGCCAATTTTCTCTGTATCACATCATTTTACTTCCTTCATATCACTTATCATAACTGCCTTGTCTTTATCCTTTGTTTACTTTTTCTCTCCACTAAGATTATAGATGTCTTATAAACAGAGATCTTAACCTATCTCTTCTATCTCTATATTCCTACATATTGGATACATTTATTGACATATAGGTATTCAACAACTTATAAAAATGAGTGAATAAAAAGAATTCAATGACTCTATTAAATGATGAAGGAAAGAGAAGGAAAGGAGGGAAAGAAGAAAGAAAAGTCCTTCTAAAATATGTGATAAAGCCATGACAAGTATGCTTATTCCCTCCTATGTATCAGGACACTGTGTAACTGTATTAAAGGGAAGGAATTGGGACTCCACAGCTACTATATAATGTAACTGAGACCAGGAGCAAGGTCTCCTGATTTCTAATCCATTGCTCATCAGAGCATAACACACTATCTTTCAGCCTTCTCTGATTGATGTGGTTCTTTCAAAGAAGATGTGTAAAGCTTCAGATTTACTAGCGAAACAAGGCATCTGAAGGAGAAAATGATTTTCCCTGCATTAATTGGTGAGTTCATATCTTTTTGCATTTACATCTCCCACTTGCATTTTGATTAGCAATTTCTTCTGTCAATTTAACACCAAAATCCTCTGTAATCAGAGGCATGTTATATTCTGGAACAGACTCAATGAGTCCCTGAAGTTAGAGAGACAGCACTTCAATCCTTCACCTTGGCTGCTCTAGTGGTGAACATGCCTGACTGTCAGTCTGATTTCCTAAATCTCCTCTGAGATGGTAGGCAGTTAAAAATGCTGTTGGCATATGCTTGGCTTCAGCTCATTGCAAATACAAAAATGCAGCTTGGTTCCAAACACGAGCCTCACTTTTCTCCCATTATTTATTAATATCATCATTATTAGCATTATTATCTTTATCATTCTTCCAAACTCCCTTTTGGAGAGGTTTCATACTCTAAGGAAGAGCAATTACTGAAAATTATATTTGATCAATATATTTAGTGAGTCATAAACCATAAATCAGAACTTGATTGAAATTTCTATCCTCTTCCAATAGTAAATATACTGTACGGGATTGTAATTGTTGCCTACACAATTACAGTCTTCCCAGGTGTGTCAGTGGTAAAGAATCTGCCTGACAAGCAGGAAACATAGGTTTGATCCCTGGGTCAGGAAGATCTTCTGGGGAAGGAAATGGCAATCCACTCCAATATCCTTGGCTGGGAAATCCCATGGACAGAGGAGGCTGGGAAATCCCATGGACAGAGGAGCCTGGTAGGCTACAGTCCATGGGATCACAAAAGAGTCAGATGCTACTTAGTGACTAAACAACAACAACAACAACAACACCAGCACAGTTACTAATTCTTGTTTACTGTCTTACTAAAAGAAACTCAATTTTCAAATACTAGACAGCTTGAGGTGAATGACTGTGCATTACTCCTCAACCCAAATCCCATGGAAAGAGTCTTGAATACTCTGTGCTGAATCCAGAGATTTTGTTCCTTTTACCATTTAGTGAGGTCAGGTCTTTTTGACATGAAATGAAAAATATAAGAATCTGGAATAAAAATAAGAATCTGGAATCCTGTTACTTTTCAGTCTTTCTCCAGCTATATGAAGAGGGGTTCAGGCACTTTGGCTTCATTGAAGTTCTTAAAACATGCCTTTACCTCCATATCCTTGCAAAAGTCCTAAGCCACAATTCCAACTGCACAGCTCATTCATCAAAGCCTGACTCAAATGTCACCAAAAGTTACATCTTTACATAATTTTCTCCATGGCGGCAGTTTTTCCAACAATGATTCTACATGATTCCATTATAGCACTTACCACAATAAACTCCTATCATTTGCTTACGTATCTCTTTACTCCATGAGAATGCCAGTTATTTGAGAACAAGGATCATGTCTCACTCATGTTTGTGTTCTTAAAACCTAGCACAGTGTTTACAAGATAGAAGATACTCAAATATTTTTCAAGCAGTTGACTGAGGTGACTACATAACAAATAAAAAATTATTCCTTAATATGATACCTTCCTCCTTCCATGCTATTCAGGTTTATGATAATTTCACATTCTACATATACTTCTCAAGGTTTTTGTTCTGTTTTGTACTTCCTAGATATTTATTTCAAAGGCATTTTTTCAAAGAAGGTATCAAAAATGATTGTGCATAGCTTAATGTCTTAAATAAGCAAAGGACACATTTAGAGAAGACATTAAAATGTGGCAATGTAAAACACTTCTAATTAACTAGAATATTTGGTTAATCAGAACTCCAAAATTCTGTAATTAAACAAATGATCACCTGCAATAATTTAAGCATATTTCCATTGGTTTATTTTATAACTTAATAAGCAAAAGACTACTTAAGCTAAACTTAGGGCCACAAAGTTAATCAACAGAAAATTATTAATAAAGATGATGACAACATTGATAAGAGTATTTTAATAATTAAGATATATTTCATTTTCCAAAGATGGGCATACCATTACTTCTGATCCTACATGCTCCTTTTGACCTCTAAATTATATTCTTTCCATTGAAAAGTGGGGGTTCATGTTTCTTCTTCTTGAATTGGGGAGGCTTTTGACTTGCTTGCAAGTAATAAATTATGGCAGAAGTGACAGTGCATGGTTTCAGAGGTTAGGTTAAAAAAGAAAATACTATATATGATTTATTAACTGTAAAACTTATTCCTGGATTCCTGAAATTCCATTAAGAAGCCCAGTATCCATAGGCTATCATATGAGAAAGTCAAGCCTCAGGAGAGGTTAAATGCAGTTTTCCTTAGTGTTCTAGTCTTCAGTCCAGACATCAGACATGTGAGTGAATAAGCCTATGCCCTTTGTGAATTTCTGACCTACAGAATTTGTGAGCATAATAAATTGATTGCTGTTTTATGTCACTAAGTTTAGGATAATTCATTGCATAGCAGCAACTACTGGAAGACAGTTTGTGACAAGGAATGGCCAGACATTCACTAATCCCATTTCTTCTTCTTGGACATAAAGGGGAAGAAGACATTTATCAGCTCCTTTGCAGTTGATCTGAGTTCCCTTTGACTGAGTGGTGGTCAATGGGATGCAGAGGGAAGTATGCCTCATTGAAGTCTAGTCATCAAACTTCCTGTTTAATCATCTACTGTCTCTTCCATTTCTGCAGTGACAGTGGAAGCTAAATTAGAAAGATGGCAATATCAAAGTTTGGAGGATTGTGAATCACTGAGTCATCACCTAGTAGAGACCTATCAAGTAAACTGGCTAGTGTTTGACCAATGTATAAATGATAAATAAACCATCATTAAGATAAGCTATTGAGATTTGGGAGTTGTGTTATGGCAGATAGCATTGTTACTCTAATACACATAACAAATTTAATTTAATTTATTTGTATTACTAATTTGCAATACCAACACTGATTCTTGAGCACTTGATAATGTGTTGATAATGTTGCTTAATGCTGTGCATATATTATCCCACTTAAATTCAGATCAACCTTATTACTAGGCAGGTATATTTGTTTTCCCTGTTTTACACATGCAAATCCAAAACTTAAAGACCCAGAGTCACAAAGATATTTCAAAGAAAGAGAATTGAGGCAAACCTAAAGTAAGGTTATCTTCTAAGAGTTAAATTAGCAAAATTCATTTGTGAGGTTAGCCATCTATAAATACATTGTTGATGTAAGTTTTTGTTGAACAGGTACTCTGAACTTATTCCCAAACCACTAATTTTAGTGATAATAGAGGATACATGTGCAAAAATCCTTGGTTTTATTTTGTATATTTTGTAGTAGTGAAGTGAAAGTGAAGTCGCTCAGTCGTGTCCGACTCTTTGCAACCCCATGGGCTGTAGCCTACCAGGTTCCTCCGTCCATGGAATTTTCCAGGCAAGAATACTGGAGTGGGTTGCCATTTCCTTCTCCAATTTTGTAGTAAACAGGCCACTATGTACTGATTAAAATGTATTTTACAGCCATTTCTAAGGGTTAGAAATAATTTTGATTATGGTATCTTTCCATATTTTATGACTTTAATTAAACTTCTGATTTCTGTTCCAAACACTGCAGTATAATACAGTATAAAACACAATTTAATCATTAAATTTGTGGATAATTTTGTGATTTTCTTCAAAGCCTATAGCACCAAGGGACTGATAATAGAAGATAATGTGCATAATATACACTCCAGGAAGTTCCACAAACTCCATCCTGAAGGACTTTTCTTTCTCCCACAACCTAACAGCAAATGCACACAATCAAAAAGTCTCATCAGGACTATTCCTAATTGTCATCATCTTTAAAAAGGAATCTGGTCATGGGAACAAGGTAATATAAAGGACATTTTAAAACAACTACATATACTCCACTCTACAGAAGCTCATACTGAGACAAGTAACATTGACACAGACATGCATGTGCATTTGTGGTCACATTAGTGGTCACAGAATACAATATTTAGTAAAAATTCTTGCAAAATTATTAAACCAAAGATCATGTAAATTTCTTTGTGAAAATATTTCCCAAGGTAGTCTCCTATTATCCATCACTTTCTATAATATAAAATATTACAAAACAAAGTAACATTTCTCTTTCCCTTGTTTTTGTGAGGTCCAGTGATGATATTTCAAACAAATGTCAAATTTGGCAACCAAATCCATCACTTCATTTAATTGTGAAAATGTCTAACATCTTATTTTAGTTTAAATTTCTAAAAATTCCTTGTTTTATATAGTTTACATCCTTTTATGTGCAGTCACACAATAGATAAACATATAAGTTTATATGTCATTTGTCATGATAAACATAAACTTGAGTAAGAAGATAGAGGCTGGCTGAAGTGGGAAATGCTATTTTCTTTATGATTCTGTACAGGGTTTAGGCAGGATTTTATGTAAGGTAATGATACCTCAGACCTGAAGAAGTCTGCTATGCAATTCTTATAGAAAACATGTGGTTAAAGAAAGCAGTAAGTGGAAAGACACCAGAAGTGTAGGCATGTCTGGCAAATGGGAGAAACAGCCAGGAGGGCTATGTATTAATATCTGAATTTGAAGGTATGGGGAAGAGAGTGGTAGGTTAAGTGTTCTTCAACAATTTGCCCAAAAAGCAATTATTGGGATTCCTGTGTTTATAACTGGCCCATCAATCTCCTGAGGTAAAGGAAAGGCCCTGGACCACGTGCTCAAAGCCTCTGGATCTTGTCCGGTTGCTTCCTCAGTGTGTGACCTCAAGTGCTTCACTTTACTTCCTGACCTTTGCTATTACACTCCAGAGTATTTTTCCCTTTGAAATGCCATCATTTACTTTATAGATACTGGGAATACAAAATTTTCAATACCCTTCCTTCTATGAATTATGCCAAAGTCTATTTCCTAAAAGTCGCTACTTCATAAATTGTATTTTTCAGACTTCTTTTTCTCTAGGAGCTTTATTCAGTCTTTCAAAAGTTACTTTTGAAATGTAGGCAGTCAAGCATTTCATTTGAGGTAAGCAACCAGCACCCCATAAGAGTTTTTAGGGTTAAACAAAATAGAAAGTAATAACAATGTATTATTAGATTTAACACTGAATACACTTACTCATTTAATTACAAATGTGAGTTTAGTTATAAAAATGTAAATAAATTATTTAATAATTAACTTATCAGAAACAAACAACAACAAAAAATCCTTAAGATTCCACAACTAAAATATTCTCCCCATGTTATTTTTCTATTGGGAGGGCTAGCTACTTCCTCTGAAGGAATTTTCAAAGAGAGATGCTTGACTCCTTCAACTCACCTACTTTGAGTCAGAGGTTCCGTATAGCACTTGTGTAGAATTCTCTGAGTGCAAGGCTGGCCTGCATCAAAGCCCTTTTGGACCATCGACTTTCCTGCCAGTCCAGCGGCTCTGACCCTTTGGTGAAAGAGCACTTCTCAGGATGACTTCGGGCTGAACATCTCTCCCAGCAGGAGCAACAGGGATCACTGAGCAGAGCGGCTTTGTAGCTTAGCCAATAGGTTTCTCAACGAACAGTCTTTCCTACCCTGCTCACCTCTGTTCCCTTAGTCACAGAGTCTCCTCAGATGGTGCACACACAACAAAGGCCATTAAGTGCACAGAGAGCGTACAGTTTCATCTCTTGCTGACGGGTGCTAGTGGGTGGTTCTGCTTTTCCTTAGCTTGAACTCTTTGTTTTCAGAGGAAACAGTGAGAACCCCACTACAGAATTCTTCCCGGTAATGTTTGATTTAAATTTGCATACAAAGCTAAGGTTACTCTGCCACACATCTTTTATTAAGTTCCCTTAGGAAGTCCTCGGGTAATTGGCTTCTTTACAAACTGGTTCTGCCACTATAAAGGAGCCACGTCACTTCCAAAAGGGACAAAGTATTTTAACTGGTATTCCCTGGCAAGACCCCTATGAGAATGTAGAGTGACTAAGATGAATACAGGAAATCAGCTTTCCTCTGAAAAATGAAAACGTGTACATTTCTTATATGTTAACTAAATATGACATGGTGCCTGAACCGACTCTCCACAGTTCAACAAAGGCGCCACAGAGTATGAAGGGTGTAAGATAACATTTGCTAGCAGTATGGGATCGCACAGAGTCAGACACAACTGAAGCGACTTAGCAGCAGCAGCAGCAGCAGGCCTGTGGATAGAAAGTGTTCCTGGGGTTGGAAAAACTGGCTTGATTAGGAACTGTGATCATTAATGTCCAGGTCCTATGGAATGAAGACTGGTGGGTAAAAATTACGCAACACCGGGCCTCAAGCAGCTAGAGGCCTAGAAACTAGAGTGAACGTAACATTATATCCTCCAAATCTGAAACTTTAGAGAGTCAAAAGGGGAAAATTCAAATTTGTCCTAAGGAAACCAAGACATACCTTTACCATAATTTACTGCATGTTTAAATTCATTTAACAAATACATGGTTCCCAGGTGGTGCAGTGGTAAAGAATTCACCTACCAATGCAGAAGATGCAAGGGATGAAGGTTCAATCCCTGGGTCGGGAAGATCCCCTGGAGGAGGGCATGGCAACCCACTCCAGTATTCTTGCCAGGATAATCCCATGGACAGAGGAGCCTGGTGTGCTACAGTGCATGGAGTCATAAAGAATTGGACACAACTGAGCGACTAACACTTTCACTTTTCAAACTTACTATGCAATGAGCCAAATAGTAAATGTTTGAGTCTTTGTGAGCCATACAGTTTCTGATGTCACTGTAGCACTGAGAACAATAGATATATATATGGCTGTATGAATTCTTAAAATTAGAATTTCATATACTTTTCACATGTCAGAAAATAATCATTTTTCAAATTTTTCAACCATTTAAAATATTAAAATCATTCTTCACAAAGGCCATATGAAATACATGGTAGACTAAATATGACCCAAGTTTGTCATAAGTTTGTCAACACCTGACCTAAGATACTACATAATGAGTCACAAACCTGAAGGATAAAAATCAACAAAAGAGGAGTCATGTATTAGAAATATTTGGCAAGCAGCCAGTTATAAAATAGAAAGGTGTTAATTTTATAATATTCAAAATGTCAGCAATTTCAGAAGTCTATGCAGGCTTTACTAACTAGTCCTAATTAATATAGGACTAGCAGCTTGTATTTGTAAGGTGCTAGTTACTGGGTAAAACACGATTTTTTAAGATTAACTTTATCAATGTAAGTTATGTATTATTTTAAATGTACAATTTCTTGAGTTTTGACAATTTTGTCTACCCATGTAACCACCTTGGATGAGTCTTCATAAAGATTTGCTGAGAATTTGTTTGGGGCAGCATTAAATTTATAAATCAATTCAAGGAAAATTTACACCTTAACAATATTGAGTTTCCCAGTCCAACCATATGATAAATCTTCAAATGTTTAAATCATTTTAATTATTCTTAACAATATCTTACAATTTTCCAAGTGTATCTCTTGAACATCTTTATTAAATTTATCAAGTTTATTTTGTTATTTTTAATGCTGAAATATCCTTTTAAAAAGCATATTTTACAATTGTTAGTTGCTACTTTATAGAAATGCACTCTCTGGGTTTCATTTTATTTCTTTATTGCACATTTCTTATTTCATTAATTTTGCCCTTATCTTTATTTTCCTCTTCCTTGCATTATAAAATTGGTACATTAAATTTGTATTCTGTGATCTTGCTAAACTTATTTATCTGTTCTGCTAGAATGGGTTATTTTGTTGTAAAATGATTTTTCAGGATTTTCAATATAGTTGATCATATAATTTACTAATGTGGACATTTTCACTTTTTCCTTTGTAATCAGTATACATTTTATATTATTATCATTATTAAATTATTCTTCTGGCCAGAACATCCATAACACTACATTGCTTTGGAACATGGACATTCTCACGTTGTTCCTAATCTTAAGGAACAGAGTTTTGGCCTTCATTTTAAGTACAATTTTAAAGTTACTTTACTAGATAGAAGTAGTAATTCAATGGTATGCTTTCATTTCCCTCTACAGTGAAGAAACTAATGATATAATGCAAAGGAACAATGTAAGTGGTAATGTACAACATCGACTTGAATGCATGTCTCATTTTAAACAATATTCTTTTCATTACTTCATTTCCAAACTGAATTACACAAAGTTCTAATTGTACAAGATAACCTTTTACACTGGTTAGATTCTAACTGACACCAGCATGGTCTTTCTCTCTGGTAGTCTGAGTGAGATTTCAAAGAGAAAAATAGCAGTTCTGTCCAAAGACATATAAAGAAAAAAAAAAAAAATCTGAGGTCATGAAGAAGTTATGGAAGACAATGAAGAAGCTCAGTGAAATCATGACAGTGTAAGTAATTTAAACTTAAAAAAAAAAAAAACTGTACATGATTCTAGTGAAAGCTATGAATCTATCCACTCCTAGATGTACAATAGAATCAGACACAAAAGGCTTTTCAGCCTATATAAACTTAAGTTGTATATTAAAGTGAGTGAAGTTGCTCAGTTGTGTCTGACTCTTTGCAACTCCATGGACTGTAGTCCACCAGGCTCCTCCTTCCATGGGATTTTCCAGGCAAGAATACTGGAGTGGGTTGCCATTTCCTTCTCCAGGAGATCTTCCCAACCCAGGGATTGAACCTGGGTCTCCTGCATTGTAGGCAGACGCTTTACCATCTGAGCCACCAGGGAAGTCAAACTATTTGTTAATTCTAGAATCCATTTAAATGATTTATGTAAAATGGTCCATGTAAACTGGGACATGTGCATTTTTTAATCTGTTTTATTTTTATTTGTTTATTCAAAAAATAATTTCCATCAAGTCAGATATCCAAAGTATGTTGCTTTTCCCTGATATATAAATTTAGAAAACTAACATAGAAAATCTACATTTATGATGGTCCTGAAAATCTTCACATTTGTCTCTGGAAAGTGTCTCTATATTTTCCATTTGCTTTTGATAAGTTACATATGAAAATTCACAAAGAAAATATATGGAAGTCTACATTCTGAATACTTGTTAGAGTATGAATTTTTGCTGAATCTTTCCTCCCTTTTAGAGTATTTCATTGCTGGCCACCCATGTTAGTCTTTCACAATTCAATTATGCCATCCTTTTAAAAATTCTTCTCTTTATACCTAAGAACCTTTTACCAAAAAGATGAGACATTGAGCCTCCTTGTATGTTTCAAGAGGTTAATAAAAAACAATATACGAGGACTTCCCTTTTGGTGTGGTGGTTAAGACTCCATGCTCTCATTGCAGGGGGCCCAAGTTTGATCCCTGGTTGGGGAACTAGACTTTACATGCTGCAACTAAGAGCCTGTATGCCACAACTAGGAAGACTGCATGCCACAACAAAGATCCCCTGAACTGCAACTAAGACCTAGCACAGCCAATAAAGAAATATTAAAAAAATAATATGCAGAACTATAATGCTCAGTTCAGTTCAGTTGCTCAGTCATGTCCAACCCCTTGTGGCCCCCATGAACCACAGCACACCAGGCCTCCCTAAGGATCACCAACTCCATAGAGTCATGGAAAACTCAGCATGTCCTATTCTCGATGATAAGCCATCCAACCATCAATAACATCCTACAGAACAGACTGAACTCTGTCAAAAGAACAGCATGTATACTATCTCAGATCTGGGATGCATGAGACAAGTGCTCCAGCCTCACTGGGATCTGGAGAGGGAGGTTCCCCATGGCTGATTCATATCAATGTATGACTAAACCCACTGAAATGTTGTGAAGTGATTGGCCTCCAACTAATAAAAAAAATAATAAAAAAAATAAATAAATAAAATAAACATTTGCATTATATCATCTATAATTCAGGTATTAATGTTAATAAATAATAAATTAATGTTAATAAACATGAATATCCTCATCTATAAAAAATATTTTGAGAAAAAAACATAATTCTTTGTTTAGAACTTCACTCTTTAAAGTTACTTTTCAGGTTTCAGCTTCATGTTGCTCTATGAGCATATTTCTGTAGTTTCTGTAACTAACATTCTTAAAGATATACAAAATAATAGGCAGCATCAGTAGTACTGAGGCAGGAGTTAGATGGGTCCCATGCTGAATAGTTTCTCCCTTGTGGACAGAATAGTACCAGAAACTCCATAAAAGCAGGATGATTGAAGAGGGAGATAAAAGACCACGTATTCCTCATTCTCAAAGTGAAGGACACCTTCCTGACTACATATGCACAGAAAGTCTCCTTGGAAGTGAAAAGAAGAGGAACATCACCTCATAATAAATGATGCAGCTACCTATAGGTCTCTTTGCTAGAATCCATCTTGGCACACACACATGGGAGGACCTGGAGATAAGCCAAATACAGGCTCAGAACCAGGCAAAGCCAGATGACTGGTTAAAGGAAACTCAGAAGAAATGCCCCATAAACATGATTCAAACTACCAGTCTCTCTGAGTCTCTCTGAGCCTGCCCATGTGTCTATCCACATGCATGGTACTATTTTCTTCCTAGTAAACACTTGTTTCACCATTTTCTGTCTCTATGTGGAAATTCATTTCTACACAACTCATGGGCCAGGACCTTGCCACTATCTATGGTGGCCCAGTGGTTAGGATTCAGCACTCTCCCTGGAACTGCCTGACCTCAATATCTGGCCAGGAACCAAAATCCTGATTCAACCCACCACAGGCCAAGGCCACCTGAGATCAGTGTTAACAGTAATAGAAACCTTCTTCTTATAAGAGATTACTATTTACTAAAGCATTCCATTTCTATCATAACTCATTTTGTCAGCATAATAATCTTTTGAAGTAGGTACAGTACCAAGTTTATTTTACAAAGGAGGAATCTGAGGCATACTGAAATGTGTTACTTGCCATAGTCTTAACCATTGTAAGAACTCTTGTATGGCTTCACTCTATGCCTACAAGCCCCGTGCTTGCCCAGGTTCAAGGCCAAAGAAAGAGGCCAGAATCAGTTAGAGAGACATCAATGGTTTACCCGGGAGCTTACCCATCTGAGGTCAGGTCCTAGAGTGATGCCCCATCCTGTGCAGCAGAAAGCCGGCAGGACATGGCAGCAGTCTTCACACCAGGGGAAAGGGGAGATTACAAGTTATTAGAGAATTGATGTCAGGTGGGCTCATCAGTTTCCAGGGAAACCAGCAGAGAGGCACGCCCCTTACCATCCTTTGATAAGAACAATCACCAGCTGGGGCCTGGGGCAAGTATATAGGAAGGTCAGTCATGTGCTTAAGATTTAGGTGAAGCAGACACTAGTCTGGCAAGGGGATGTACAGAGCGCAAGAGAACAACCATCTTGAGTTACCAGAACACTCTTAATCACTGCAAAATTTACACATAGATATTAAACAACAACAGGGCTTCCCGGGTGGTGCTAGTGGTAAAGAACCTGCCTGCCAAAGCAGGAGATCTGAGAGAAGTGGATTTCATCCTAGGGTCGGGAAGATCCCCTGAAGGATGGTATGGCAGTCCACTCCAGTATTCTTGCCTGGAGAATCCCATGGAGAGAGGAGCCTGGAGGGCTACAGTCCAAAGGGTCGCACAGAGTCTGACATGACTGAAGCAACTTAGCATGCACATTAAACACCAACAAATACCAAATAATAATAATAGAAAAAATAATACTCCCTGCTCTCCAAGGTTAACAACAAGATTCTACAAACTCAACTGTCCACACACTGAATCCAGAGAAAACAGAAATAGTAAATGTCACAGTATTTGATTCAGAAAATTCTAAAATAACTCAAATAATGGTAAACATAGTTATTCATCAAAATAAATAGTAAAGGCTGGTATAATCATATCTGTAAAACTATAAAATACCAGGCTCTGATATTAAGTTAGCATTTTATCATCTTAAGAGCACCAAAGAACACTCTTGAAAATTCAAGTCTAAGGTTGGATTTCGTAACATCACACACATTCTCAAGAGCATAGCCTAGGCCTCCCTGAACATGAATAATTATACCTGTATGGCCTTCATGGTGACACTCTTTAGATACTCTGAATAAAGCATCAAATGTTTTCCAGTCCTCAGGTCAAGATATTGGTCAGCATTTCACCTGACCTTTTAAAGAGAAGATTATTCCAGACCAATTTTATTATCTTCTATGATAAAGGGACAGTCCTCAAAGGAGGGGGGGGGTAGATTTTCATTAATTACATCTGAGTTAGACTTCTATTTTCATCCTATAATCCAATTAGCAGTTAAGTACAAAGGTTTATGGGTTATACTGTAAAGAATCCCTGCAGGTGTGCATCCAGGTACTGTTTAGAGGCTGCCTAGAAAAGGAGGTGGGGAAGGGGAGGGGCAGGGGCAAGATAGAAATGATGGGCCTCTAGACCATCCTGAAAGCTTTAAATACAAGAGCTCTGCTTTATCTCTTTTATTTATTTATTTAAGCTTTGAAGTGTGTTTGATGAAAGAGTATCTTTACCTTAACATTAAAAAAAAACAAAAGTTTCAAACCATACACTTACCAGTATGTTCTCAATGATTGGAACATCAGATTCTAAGGGATCTTAGCATTAATGCCCTTAATTGGAGCTATTTGACAGGGATTAAGGGCCAATATGATTTAATATTTTTATTAATAATCTAGATGAAGGAACTCAGATTATAGTCTTATATTTCTAATTAATATTAATTTAGGTATGGTCACTAACCAGAGTTAAAAGCAAACTGATAAATTACATGAAGAATCGTTCAGAAATATGATGAAGTTTATTAGGATTTGGGGCCAAGAACAAACACATGGAATTGAAATGGAGAAGGGATATACAGGCAATGACAGTATTAAAAAAAAAATCGTCTATCCAATAATCATTGTGTTTAAGAAGGGAGTAATAGGTTAACAGTAGTCGGCTATATTAATAGCAGGAATGTGAGAAGCTACTTTATTTGACATTGGACAGGCTCTAATTAGAGTATGCCTTTTGATAGTCTCACTTGAAAAGTTTATTGAAAAGGTAAATAAGGACTAGTGAAAAACACAAGATACTTAAATATTCCTATGAGAAAAAGTTGAAGTATTTACTTTGAAAAAAAGATGACTATATGGACAAGTTACAGCTCTCAAAGGCTCTTAATAATTATAATAAATTGTTCTACCTTAAAGAGAACTGCCAGGTTTGAGGGATATATAGAAATATGGTCAGATAATTTAACTTGCTATAAGTAAGCCATTTTGATAATGAGAAAAATTTTAAATACTAGAATATCCAAGTGGGAGAGGTTATAAGACTTTTATCCCTAAATAGCTTTTGCAGTAAAAAACAAAACAAAAAAAAAAAAAAAAAATGCATTCCCTGCCCTTCACCTAGGCTATTTCACTGGTTTATCTTCACTTCATAAATACCCATCCAGGGATACTGGAAATGTCAAGGTTTCACCCTTGTAAAGCTATCTCCTGAAGTTCATGGATCTTCCTCATACTTTCAGTATGAAGTATGTTTCTCCTGGTTCCACCTATCCTCCCAGATATGAATTAATACTACCCCACTAGTTCACACAGGTAAAGCACAAAAATCTTTGTTAGAAGAAAACATTTGGCAAAGGTACTTTGCAGTTCAGATATACTACTAGTACAGAACCGCTATTACTGCTGCTGTTGCTTAGTCACTCCAGTCGCGTCTGACCCTTTGTGACCCTGCAGACTGTAGCCTGCCAGGCTCCTCTGCCAATGGGGTTCTCTAGGTAAGAGTACGGGAGTGGGTCGCCATGCCCTCTTCCAGGGGATCTTCCTGACTGAGGGGTCAAACCCAGGTCTCCTGCATTGCAGGCAGATTTTGCTCATAAATATGTATTCTGAGGTTTCTCTTTTATGTATATCTGGCTTGCTTGAAGGTTTTCCCAAGATCTTAGGTCCTATGTCTTGACACGTCTAGACTTTTGTCTTTCTGTTTCTTCCATAAATGTCCATCTGGCCTAGCATGCACCTTGGTTTTTGTTGGCCCCTTTCCCTACAAGGTCCTCTACTGTCTCCATTTCTATAGACTCCTCCATGTAACCTGACTATGACATTCAGACCTGTCAGATACTATGGGCGTCCATCCATATCTCTTCAGCACATGCAGTCCCACCTCACAACCATACTAACAGTTCAGGACAGAGGCATCAAATCAAACTCTACTCATGCTTACAAACTGCGCTCACCACTTCTACCAGCTCATCTTACCCAGCCCCTGCCTGAGAGTCGCTTGGCTGGCACGGTAGGAGGCTCTGGTAATGCCTCTGAGGAGAGGTGGCCTTTAATCAAGTGTGAATAGGTAAATATATTGGATTTTATTCCCCAAAGGTAAGATAACTCTGAGATATGTTCCACAGGATTCTGCTAGAGTTCTCCAGGTTCAGTCATCAGTTGCCTGCAGTGACTCATAATTACACCTTATTGCTTCTCTCTCTCATTTTTTTCCTAAATAGACTAATGATAACACAAATACTTGACTCTGCCTCCAGGTGAACCAATTCCAAAATAATCTCTCTCCGTATCTTTACTTGTGCTGTTTTTGTTGTTGTTGCTGTTTTTAATAGTATTAATTAAAAAAAAAAAGAGAGAGAGAGACAGAGACTTCCCTGGTGGTCCAGTGGCTAAGACTCAGTGCTCCAGAGGCAGGGGGCCCAGGTTCGCTCCCTGGTCAGGAAACGAGAACCTACACGCCCCAGTTAAGAGTTCACACACCTCAAATAAGAGTTCACATGCCACAACTAAGACCCAGCACAGCCAAATAAATATTAAACGTGTGTGCACACACACACTCACACACAGAAAACCTCTAATTAACATTTTAAGGAAGAACAAATACGCCTGGTTCCCGTATATTCAGTGTGCTCGCAACAAATGACTCACTATCACATTTGGGAAGATGGTATATATTCTCCCAAACAGACAAACACTCAAACATTTGTTGTTCCTGGCAGCTTCAAGTGAGATTTCTTACAGACCACTGATTCTATGTTCTAATATGAGAGGATGCAGACACAGAAATTCCTTGTTTTAAATACACTTTTCTATACATTTCAATATAGTGATTAGAAAGATCCTCTCCTTCTATTCAAGGAAAGAAAGAAATTACTTTACGTATTGTTCTTTGGCTTCTGATCATGCTATGTGACACTTCAGCATATCCTGTACACAATGAATTCTATCATTTCGGCACATGTGGCAGTTAAATGTGCTCATTTGCATAAGTTATAACCATATACATAAGTAAAAGCATTGTTCGTGACAGCAGATCTGACTTTGGGGATACATATGAATTTCTAAAGTTCTAATGGATTTCAGCATTGACATTACGGCACAGAAATAAAACATTTCTTGCAATCATTCCAGGGATTCCAGATGGTGAAGAGTGCTGCAATACTTCAATGGAAGGTAAAGCAGACTTACCCGAATCATCATGACTGAACATCTGATATCATGAATTGTATCATAGATCTTCTTTGAGATGTCCACAAATTGACTATCATCAAACACATCCAAAGAGTTTTTACTTAAGGCTTCCAAGGCAACATTGACTTGTGTTACAAATTCAGGAATTACTGTTAAAATGAATAAGAAAGAGAAAATTGTCATATTTATATTTTCAGATTTCTGGGAAATGGAGAATCATATTGTTAAATACATATTTTATTAATAAACTTTCAATTCTTTTTTAAATGTATGGAGACAAAACATTTTGGCAGGATAATCTTGAAACTCTGAAATGTAAAAAGAATCAAAGCAAGAAAGACATCTTTATGAAAACATTTTTAAAAATTATATTTCTCCTTTATGGCATTTTGTTTTACTAAGTCTGGAACCATATTATCATTTTTTGTCCTATCCATTGTAAGCCCAAAGAAATTACAAAAAATAATTGGTGTGAATAACAGTTGAAATTTAGAGAGATACTTTTAAAAAATTGAGTTGCAAAATAGAAGAAAATTACCTAAACCTACTAATTCTATCTCATAGAAATAATAAAAATACTTTAAACTTTCTTTTGATAAAATATTTCCCCCTCATCAAAAAGATTAATGAAATGAAATTGGTGATCTTATATATGACATTTCTATCTAAAATAAGAACATTGCATGAATGTAGGGATATATCAATCAGTAAGGCCAATCCATAGAATGTTTTTAATTAAGCTTTCAAACTGTGTTAGTCCTCTGTCGTGTCCGACTCTTTGTGACACCATGCACTGTGGCCCATGAGGCTCCTCTGTCCATGGAATCCTCCAGGCAAGAATACTGCAGTGGGGTGACATTTCCTTCTCCAGGGAATCTTTCTGACACAGGGACTGAACCCAGGTCTCCCATGCAGGCAGATTCTTTGTCCTAGCTATCAGGGAAGCCAAGATTTTGAAATGCATGCAAGCTAAGTCACTTCAGTTGTGGACTGACAACCTATGTGACAACCTATGGACTATATCCCACTAGGCTGCTCTATCCATGGGATTCTCCAGACAAGAATAGTGGAGTGAGTGGCCATTTCCTCCTCCAGCAGATCTTCCTGACCCAGGAAATGAACCCATATCTCTTACATTGGCAGGCAGGTTCTTCACCACTAGCGCCATCAAATAGTCTCAATTAAACACATTTCTCCAACTTTGCTGTTAAGGTTAACAATAGTAACATTTACTAACTCTTCAGTGTATTCAAAGCACATTTCTCAGTATGTGCTCTATGATTTAAATCTTAAAACAACCTGGATTTTAAACTTGGACTAATACTTCAGTTCAGGTCAGTTGCTCAGTTGTGTCCAACTCTTTGCGACCCCACAAACTATAGCACACCAGGCCTCCCTGTCCATCACCAACTCCCGGAGTTTACCCAAATTCATGTCCGTTGAGTCAGTGATGCCATCCAACCATCTCATCTTCTGCATTCCCTTCTCCTCCTGCCCTCAATCTTTTCCAGCATCAGGGTCTTTTCAAATGAGTCAGCTCTTCGCATCAGGTGGCCAAAGTATTGGAGTTGCAGCTTCAGCATCAGTCCTTCCAATGAACACCCAGGACTGATCTCCTTTAGGATGGACTGGTTGGATCTCCTTGAAGTCCAGGGGACTGTCAAGAGTCTTCTCCAACACTACAGTTCAAAAGCATCAATTCTTCAGTGCTCACCTTTCTTTATAGTCCAACTCTTAACATCCACACATGACCACTGGAAAACCCATAGCTTGACTAGATGGACCTTTGTTGGCAAAGTAATGTCTCTGCTTTTTAATATGCTGTCTAGGTTGGTCATAACTTTCCTTCCAAGGAGTAAGCATCTTTTAATTTCATGGCTGCAATCACCATCTGCAGTGATTTTGGAGCCCAGAAAAATTAAGTTTGCCACTGTTTCCACAACTGCCATGAGTTGATGGGACCAGATGCCATGATCTTAAGTTTTCTGAATGTTGAGCTTTAAGCCAACTTTTTCACTCTCCTCTTTCATTTTCATCAAGAGGCTCTTTAGTTCTTCTTCACTTTCTGCCATAAGGGTGGTGTCATCTGCATATCTGAGTTTATTGCTATTTCTCCCAGCAATCTTGATTCCAGCTTGTGCTTCATCCAGCCCAGCATTTCTCATGATGTACTCTGCATTTAAGTTAAATAAGCAGGGTGACAATATACACCCTTGACGTACTCCTTTTCCTATTTGGAACCAGTCTGTTGTTCCATGTCCAGTTCTAATTGTTGCTTCCTGACCTGCATACAGGTTTCTCAAGTGGTAGTTCAGGTGGTCTATTTTAGAATTTTCCACAGTTTATTGTGGTCCATACAGTTAAAGGTTTTGGCATAGTCAATAAAGCAGAAATATATGTTTTTCTGGAACTCTCTCGCTTTTTTGATGATCCAGCAGATGTTGGCAATTTGATCTCTGGCTAATACTTAGTTGAATGACAAGGACAAGATGTTTCACAGAATCATTATGCTAATATAGAGCAGAACTGAGTTTTGAACTCTGACTGCCAGAATGCATAGTTTAAACTCTAACTACTAGACCATATCATATGGAGGAAGTTTCTGTCCCATGTGAAGAGGCAGGATAAAGGCGGACTAATTTTTAGGATCATAATTCTAAACCTGGAAGATATAAATGCTTTATCTAATACAAAAATATTAATAAATGTTATTTTTATTTTTTCCTACTTTCAAATGCCTATCTTCATGTATGGCATACCATCTCTTGCAATCCTACCTGCCATGTTCTTGATATGGGGGAATGTTGGTAATATACATGGGTAGTCATATTTGGGGGCTTCCCCCCTGGCTCAGTGATAAAGAATCTGCCTGCAACGCAGGAGATGCAGATTCAATACTTCAGTTGGGAAGATCCCCTGAAAATGGCAACCCATTCCAGTATTCCTGCCTGAAAAATCCCATGGGCAGAGGAGCCTGGAGGCTACAGTCAAATGAGCTGGAAAGAGCTGGACAGAACTGAGCATGAGCACAAGGCATATTTTATTTAGCACCTTCTTGCCTCCACCTACTAAAATGTATCATCTGTAGCCTAATTCTTAGCTACTATACCCACCGGGGTATCCATTCTGCTTTTCTTCTCTGCCCATTCTCTAGGTGTGAAAAGGGAAAAAGAAAGTCTCTCAATTTTGTGTATTTGCAACCCCATGGTCTATGCAGTCCATGGAATTCTCCAGGCCTGAACATAGGAGTGGGTAGCTATTCCCTTCTCCCGGCGATCTTCCCAACCCAGGGGTTGAATACAGGTCTTCTGCATTGCAGGTGGATTCTTTACCAACTGAGCCACCAGGGAAGCCACTCCAATAAACAGAGGCTCCTGGTTGGGAATTCCCTGGCAGTCTAGTGGTTAGGACTCTCCTATTTCACTGCTGAGGGTCTGGGATCAATCCTTGGTCAGGTTCAGCAAGCCATGCAATTATGCAGCATGGCCAAAAACAAACAAAAAAAGGGGCGGGTGAGGGGACACCTGGCTACATATGGCAAAATATAGCTATTAAACATTAAATTCATTAAAATTAGCTTTAAAACTTATTTCCTCAATCACATATACCACAGCTCAGGTGCTCAATAGACATAATCAGTTGAGTCACTCGGTTGTGTCCAAATCTGAGACTGCATGGACTGCAGCACGCCAGGCTTCCTTGTCCATCACCAACTCCTGGAGCTTGCTCAAACTCATTTCCATTGAGTCAGTGATGCCATCAAACCATCTCACCCTCTGTTGTCCCCTTCTCCTCCTGCCTTCAGTCTTTCCCAGCATCAGGGTCTTTTCCAGTGAGTCAGCTCTTCACATCAGGTGGCCAAAGTATTGGAGTTTCAGCTTCAGCACCAGTCCTTTCCGTGAATATTCAGGCCTGATCTCCTTTAGGATTGACTGGTTTGATCTCCTTGCAGTCCAAGGGACTCTCAAGAGTCTTCTTCAACACCACAGTTCAAAAACATCAGTTTTTTTGCGCTCAACTTTCTTTATGGAGCAACTCTCACATCCATACATGACTACAGAAAAAAGCATAGCTTTGACTAGACAGACCTTTGCTGGCAAAGTAATGTCTCTGCTTTTTAATATGCTGTCATAGCTTTTCTTCCAAGGAGCAAGTGTCTTAATTAAGGCTACAATCACCATCTGCAGTGATTTTGGAGCCCCCAAAAATAAAGTATGTAACTATTTCCATTATTTCCCCATCTATTTGCCACAAAGTGATGGGACCAGATGCCATGATCTTAGTTTGTTGAATGTTGAGTTCTAAGCCATCTTTTTCACTTTCTGTTTCACTTTCATCAACAGGCTCTTTAGTTCCTTTAGCTTTCCTCCATAAGGGTGGTGTCATATTAATATCTCAGGTTAATGATATTTCTCCTGGCAATCTTGATTCCAGTCTGTGCTTCATCCAGCCTGGCATTTTGCATTATGTACTGTGCATAATAGACAGGATGGCAAAATACAGCCTTGCCATACTTCTTTCCCAATTTGGAACCAGTTCATTGTTCCACGTATAGTTATAACTGTTGCTTCTTATCCTACATACAGATCTTTCAGGAGGCAGGTAAGGTGGTGTGGTATTCCCATCTGCTTTAAGAATTTCCCACTATTTGTTGTGATCCACACTGTCAAAGGCTTCTGAATTTTGTTTTGAGAGTGGCAATATGGAATGTTTCTATCATCAGAAAAACTTCTAATGGATAATACTATTCTATAGTGGATTCTTTACCAGCTATAGTGTTCTGTAGTGAAATTGCATTAAATGGCTTTCTCATTTTCAGTGAACAGAATAACAAAGCAAGGAGCAAGCTAATTCAAGCATTTTGCTTAGGAGAAATAGCCTGAACCAAATTCCCACTAATTTCAACGTGACTCCCAAGGTATCGATATATTTCTAATCTGAGTCTTCTCCCTGAATTCCGGAACTATGGATTCAACTGCCCACTGCAAAATTCTACCTGAATTTTTAGTAACACCTCAAATCCATCTGTTGAAACCAAAATACCTGGAAAGCCTAATTTTCTTCCACTATTTTCTATTTTGGTGCCCTGTCATCCATGAAAAACACCCAGCCGTCTTCTTTACCTCACACTCTTTTTTTACCCTCTATATCCAAATGTCCACTGAGTATAATCTCCTCTAACCATATAAATATATTGTAAAGACATTGCCAGTACAGCTCCACTGCCTCTAACCATCATTATATCCTGCTCGAATGCTCCCCATAACCCTTCTGCTTAAGATCTTCTCACTCTTCAGACTCATCGTAAGTACTGACACAATCTTTTGACAAAAGCAACTCAGTAATAAGTACACCAGTGTTGGTCACAAAATAGATTCTCAATAAGTTATTTTACTAGTAAGTCATGTCACTACAGTATTCAAAACTCTTCACTGGTTCCCGGAAATTTTCTCCCAAGTGTGTAGCCTGGTTCATAATAGATAAATAATTAAATGAATTAAGTTATCACATGAGTTAATGTATGAATATATAAAAGTCAGACAAAATATAAGTACAATGTAACAAGTTCAGCTTGTATAATTTGGGTTTTGTTCATACTTGGTAATCTCCAAAAATATAATTATGTGGGTTTATGAGAACAGTCAGCATATTTAATGAGTTAATCTTTACTTTTTATAGTGTTGAAAGAAGAAACTCTTAAGAAAATGTGTCCAGTTATTTCACATTTCCAGGTGCTGGAGTGAACAGCAACCACCCCCACCCCCAACCAAAATGATCAGTCCAAAGACAATGATAAAGCTCCTAATCACTTTGGTATTCTCATCACTGAATCAATGGATATGAGTTTGAGCTAAATCTGAGAGATAGTGAAGGCCAGGGAAGCCTGGTGTGCTGTAGTCCATGGGGTCACAAAGAGTCAGACATGACTGAGCAACTGAACAAAAATAATATTAACCCTAAAGACATAGCAAAATGCAAAGAGATGTTGTACCAAAACTTGTGGTGGTTTATCACTGACAAAACCCTCTGCAAAGCCTTCCCCACTAAAAAAAAAAAAAAATGTTTTTCTCATCAAGCAAAAAACTGTGCCATACAATAAAAATTTAACTTTATCCATATCTTCCATCTGTTACTAATCTCTCTACAATTTGAAACTGTTCTCATAATCTTCCTATGGAGATCTTGGCCAAAAAAATAAAAGAGAGAGAGAGATAGAGACAAGCATAAAATTATGTAAAGGTCTAGTTTTCACTGCCATGTGAAATAATGTGAGAAAGATTTAGCATACTTTAAGGAAAATACAACATATTTATTATTGCAACATGATTTCATTTTAACTCTTCTAGAGGCCTCTTACTAATAAACTAATATTAGTTTCAATTAAAATGAAATCTTTGAGAAGCAAATGTTTAATTTCTGAAGTACAGATGGGAACTACTACTTTTTTCACTCTAACAGCATAAATGAACTATTCAAAGTTGATATATAATACATTTCTCATTTCATTAGTTTAAACATCAGCTGTGGGTGTGCTTTATTCATACTATGGACATATGGTTGCTTGGATCAGAGTTGAAGTGAAATTTTTTAATGCTTTCAAGAAAATACAAAGTGAGTATAATTAAGTAGCCAGTTAATGGTAATTTAAAAGGAAAAGCAAATTGACAAAGCTATCTCAAATCCATAATCTACCTAAGTTTCAAGAGAACAAGGTTTATACATAATATACCATTGTGTTATACAATTATCGATCAAAGAGAGGGACACCTTAAACAAATTCACTCTAATCAATTGAAATGCCAGATAGAATCAACTGTTCTGAACTTTGAAGTGTAGATTTGTTAAACAAAAGTGGCCTTTCGGTTAATATCTTGTCAGCTTCAAACTTAAACTATCTTGTCTATTTTATACTGCCAGATTCAAAGCCAGCCCTGAACTCATTAGAAGTCTGTACTTTCTTTACCATCTTTATTCAGAATATACAGAATAATCATATCCATTGAGTGCTTACTCATCTTGACACTGTATTGAGCATTTTATATGCATTGTTTCATTTAATCCTCACAGCAGCTCTGTAAGGCAAGAACTATCTAACTTTGCGACACCATGAACTGTAGCCTGCCAGGCTCCTCTGTCCATGGGATTTTCCAGGCAAGAACACTAAAATGAGCTGCCATTCTCTTCTCTAGGGGATCTTCCTGACCCAGGGATCAAACTCAGGTGTCCAGATTGCAGGCAGATTCTTTACCATCTGAACCACCAGGGAAGACATTATAATGCTATCTTGATTTTACTGATGAGGAAACTGAGGTCAAACAGCTGATAATTGAGACGTCAGAGCTTGCTCTCTGAACCCCAAAGCTGCACTGCCTCCTTGTGATAAGTAAAATACTTTGGGCTTATTAATTTCAGTGCTCCTGGGAAAATTAATGTTAATTTTCTGGCAATAGAGCCAATTTCTCCCAAACCTTGAGTCTCTCTCTGGTAGTAACTCAAGAATATTTTATCCTTTCTCAATTCTTGCTAAATTTATTATGTGCTTTTGAAAGTAGGTGAGGGCACATAATTATTGGATTAAGTAGGTCAGAAAAAAATTCAAACTCATTATAGCTAATCATCTCAAATGATGTCATTAAATTATGTTTTCTATCATTAATAAAATGCAGATTAAAATATTTCTAATTATACTATTATCTTTGAAAATTACCAATGATAAAGGAATTTGGCTTTGAGAATTCACATAATGCCAAGTCATCATTTCTTTACATTATGCTAAGTAAGTGGGAAGAAATGAATAATAACAGAAAGTGCAGTTAAGCCTATGCATGACTTCAATAAATATCACATACTCTTAATTTTTAAAATTTATAGAACATTGATTATCAATGTTCTTTGTCCCTCACACATGACATATCATAAAAATCAAAAACCAGTGAGAATTTTGCTTTTCCTCAAATGAGAGAATCAAGGATCTGAGTGAGTGATTTATGACACATCACACAGTTAACAAGAAATTTTAACTGACCTCACTGTTGACTCCACATCTACTTTTCAAACATCCGGATTGGCTAAAAAAACAGTAACAACGACAAAACAACTAAAAAATGAAATAGCAAAGAGAAAGACTGTTGTCATGGCTTCATGATACTGATACTTTTTCTCCCCTTTGGCAGAGATCTTTTCTCTATGAAATTCTGGATCACTTAATTAGCCTGAGTGTCCAGCTTTGGGTATCGCCAGCAATGAAAGGACTTAGGTGTTTTCCCTAGATCTTAGTCTTGATGTTTCTCAATAATACATTAATATTAATAAATGATATTAATTTATTTAGATGTTTTAGGAATTACTCATGACCACTTAATGTAAAATTTAGCTCTGTCACACTTTTTCTCATATCCTTTTCAACTGTGTTAACATCATGTTAATTGGTTAAAGGACTGTAACCATTTAAAGACTATAAAGTCTTTAAAGTTGCACCTGTACTAAGTAATGTTCTGTGATGACCTTTGCTCATTATGTACCACATTAATTGAACTGAATTAACACATTATCTCTTAAATTTTTTATTAGTTGTTTCTGTATATCTTAGAGGTGGATGAGCTTAGAGGTGGACCCTCTAAGTTTCACTCAAACCTTCAAAATAACTGCAGCTTCAAAGGACATCTTGACTGCAGTGTCTTGAGACTAGGGCAGGATTACACAGCTAAGCCACTCCTGGATTCCTAATTCTCAGAAAATGTGAAAGATAGTGTTTGTTGTTTTAAGCTGCTAAATTTGGGGGCAATTTCTTTTACAATGGATAATTACTACACTAACAGACTGGAAAGGTCTAAAAGAGTACATTATTTTTGCCCATATAGGTTCATTCAGATGGAACCATACTGTATATATTGTTTTGTATCAAGTTTCACTTGGCATTGAGGCTACGCGATTTTACTCACATTGTTGTATGTAGGCTAACTTTTTCTTACTACTGTATAGTATTCCATTGTACAACATACATATTCCATATGTATCGCATATTTATTTACCCATTCTACAGGTAATGGGCATTCAGATAATTTCCAGTTTGAGACTTTTATACATAGTGATGATATGAACATACTGTACATCTTTTGGTACTGGGATATGTGTACATGTTTTCAGGGAATTTATATACATATTTTCAGGGACTATACCTATCAGTGGAATTTCTGAATCATAGAATATATTTTTGTACCATATTAGTAGATACCAACAGTTTTCAAAGTAGTTGAAATACATTTTATTCCTATCAACAGTGCTTGAGAATTCTAGTTGTAATGATAACACTTTTGGCATATTCTAGCTTTTACATTTTAGCCTTTCTGCTCTCTCTTTCCTTTTAATGTGTGAGTCAGGGTGTGTGTGTGTGTGTGTGTGTGTGTGTGTGTGTTCTGCTGGTTAAGCTTCTGTATTGCTTTCAATTTTTATCTACTCTCTTGCTGTTTTTGAGTTTTGAATGGTTTGAATTTTCCTCTTTAGAATTACTCATCTTATCTATTGCTCAAGATCATCCATTAACCACTTGAATTTCTAGTATCAAGAAAAACACACACAGGAAGAGTGAAAGAAAAATAAAGAAGTAAAGGAGCACCATGGTCTGTATCTCTAGCCAAACACAGTGTAGGAGGTATCTTGGGTCCAAGAACAGGGAAATGTGAAAATTAATAAACAGAAGCTTTGTTTAAAGTGGATTTGGGAGTCCAGAAGGGGCAGATCTCACACCCTACCTCTTGACATCAATTATAGACTCAATAGGAAGAGACATACCTTTGCCATTTCTGAAAGGAAGAAAGTTCCTATTTTACTACCCAGCAGGTTGTTTGTTATCTAGTTACTAATTCGTGTCTGATTTTGTGACCCCGTGGACTGTAGGCTGTCAGGGATTTCTCAGGCAAGATTACTGGAATAGATTGCCATTTCCTTCTCCAGGGGATCTTCCTGACCCAGGGATTAAATCCGCATCTCTTGCATTGGAAGGTGGATTCTTTTCCACTGAGCCACCAGGGAAGCCCGGTAGGAAGAAGAAAGACATTCTCCTGGCCTGGCAACAGCCCAGCCAATGAGGGACTGCCATGACTCTGCCAATGAAAAGCCGCTACACTTCAAACTGCCGGTTTCCTCCAATGGACATTTTGTTTACAACTGCCCCACTCCAGTCTTCCTTCTCTGTAAAAGAATGTTCCTCTCCTTTGTTTTCCAAACCTGCCGGTGGTTTACCATAGATTCCATGTCCTGAGTTGCAATTGTTTGCTATTATTGAATATATCTATTTTGCTGGTAAAATACTTGACAATTTCAACTTTTAGGTAAATAGAAATGTCTTGTGGAGAAAAAAGAATCTTTAAAGATGCTAAAGAATATATATACAATGTGAAGGTTTCTAGTAGGAGAAACTTTTTTTTCTTCTTCTCTGACCTGTGGTGGTGAGGTAGTCCTTCACATGATGCTGGGGATTTGCTGGGTGAGAATAAAAAAGAGTTGATCTCAGCTCCCTAAATTCCAACTCTCCAACATGTCCAGCCTCTATGATTATATGTCTGAATACAACTCTTTTCTTAACTCTACCTGGTAACTTTCTACCCACTCTTCACATTTAATTTAGGTACCAGTTTCCCTGTGAAATGTTCCCTGATCACTAGCCCACCCAAGCCTCTGGCTGTGTTAGGCAATCTTGTCTCTTGGACTTGCTGATACTTCAGACATACATTTGCTAAAGATGCTATGTCTCTAACTGTATGTATTTTCTTATACTCAGCCACTACTGCCAACAAAGGTCCGTCTAGTTTAGGCTATCGTTTTTCCAGTAGTCATTTATGGATATGAGAGTTGGACTATTAAAAAAGCTTAGCACTGAAGATTTGATGCTTTTGAACTGTGGTGTTGGAGAAGACTCTTGAGAGTCCATTGGACTGCAAGGAGATTCAGTCAGTCCATCTTAAAGGAGATCAGTCCTGGGTGTTCATTGGAAGGTCTGGTGTTGAAGCTGAAACTCCAATATTTTGGCCACCTGAAACAATGAGCTGACTCATTTGAAAAGACCCTGATGCTGGGAAAGATTGAAGACGGGAGGATGAGATGGTTTGATGGCATCACCGACTCAATGGGCGTGAATTTGGGTAAACTCCAAGAGTTGGTGATGAGCAGGAAGGCCTGGCGTGCTGCAGTCCATGGGGTCGCAAAGAGTCGGACATGACTGAGCAACTGAACTGAACTGAAAACCTGATAGAGAGCTTTTAAAATCAGAATCTCTGTCATCACCTTTGTTTCCTCAGGAAAGTGGTAGGTGTCAGAGTCAGAATTCAACATCAGGCACGCAACTGAGAGCCTGTACCCCTTCCTCTGTGTTCTACTGTTGGATGCGATAACCATGCTGAGATGTATCTTCAAACATTAAAGAGGGTACCCCATTTACTGAGTGTAAAGAGGACTAAATCTTCAAGAGAAAAAGGGCCATCTATAAAATAGTACAATCAGATTAGTATTAGACTTTTCATGAGAAACACTGAATCCTGAAAGGAAAAATACGAAGCAATGCATTCAAATTCTGAGGAGAAATTATTTCAGAATTGAGATTCAATACTCACCCAATTTACTAATTAAGTGAACGGTGAGATAAAGAGTTTTTCAGACATGCATATACACAGAATAGTTAATTTCCAAGAACTCTTCATTAGAAAGATACTTGTCAATAGAATCTTAAAACAAAAAGTGAATCAAAAGAGCAAAATATGGTGCTGAGAAAACAATGCAGTTAGAAAAACAGTTGGAAATACCTTAGGGTATTACTGTTTGTTGTAGCATGGATACATTGAGTAAGCATGTAGATATTTTTGAGAGCCAAGTCTCTCATTATGGGATAAGGGAGGTACTACTACGGAATGTGATAAGACAAAAGAACCCATGGAATGGGATTGCAATTGAGGTGTCAGCACGAACTCATGATTTCATATATAGCAATATATTACCTTTTGTGTAAGAATGAAGAGGAGTTAAGAACACATATTAATCTGTTTATTTTCACATTAAAAAGACTCACATGAGAGATAAAGGAAATTTCTTATTTACAAGGGATGCTAAGAATAGGGTAGAAGGAATAGGAGGAGAGAGATTAGTCTCTGAGAGGATATACATTTTGTGTATTTTTAACTCTTATAAGCATGTTAAGATTACACACTTTCAAAAATATAAGATTGACAACAAGGATATCAGCAGGGGAAGGAAACATAAAAGCAAATGCAAATAGCAACGAATGAATCTGTTTTGAATTTTCAGGGTGTGTATCATCGAGTTGCTTAGACTTACGACTTTATAAAGCTGTACTGTTAAATCCACTAGCTGCTAGAAATATCTTACTATTCAACTTAATTTACATTAAATTGATACACATTAAATATAATTAAAACTTCACTTCCTCAGTCACTCTGCTCACCATATATGGCTATCATTTTAAACAGTGTAGATACAGCTCAGTTCTATTCTCGCTAAATGTTCTTTTGGACAACACTGTTTCAAATACTTTCAATTATTTGTTGAGCACCTGTCCTCTGGAGGACACTGTTTTAGATACTGGAATAGTGATATGAGCACTAACTGTGTAGTTTGTCTATGTATACTTCGCCAATAAGAGTGGTAAATCTTCAGAAACAAACCCCCTTTGGCACCTAGAAATTAACCAGGCCATTGCAAAACTGTCAGATTCTATTTACCGATATCATTCTTAGCTTTGTTGGTCAATATATATTCACCTTCATAAAAATATAAGTGGCTATCTAAACAAGAAAATATGTATATGTTTTGCTTGTGCTTTGAGAGACTATAGATATTTTTTCTTACTGGGTTAATCTCATGAAGGTTATAAGATTTCACATCTGCTGAAATTATCCCAGTGCTAATATATGCGAAAAATGTTCTGGAATTTCAGGGCCAACTTGTTACTTTTACTTTGACAGAACTGTCATTATTTTAGCAAGTTATAATATTACAGTGAAAGAGCAGAAACTCAATTTCATAGTGAGTCTACTCTTTCTATAGTAATTCAGTGTTACACGGTTTGTAAGGAAGGGCTTACACTGTACAAGTGTATAGTATTAAGATTTTTAAAGAAAAAATTCATTTTTCTTATATCTGATACTCTTGTATATTGAATCTTCGTCCTATTGCAATCAATATCTTACAAATTTCAGGGTGCCAAAATTAAGATGATTTAAATACATATGGATGTATAACTCATTCAATAGATATTTTTCTATAAAGTCAAATAAAAAATGTTTGTGAACTTCCTGAGTACGTTTGTTGTACTGAATCACTTTTTTTACTATTCTTGAATGAATGGAAAAAAAAATGCTGTAGGGAAGTTTCCTATTTAAGGCAATTGAACAGACTTCTTTTACGAATATTTATCCCCCTAATTTCTTTCTTTCTTTTTGTAATGCTGGATATAGATGCATACATGCAAGTTCAAATACTATTTTAAACAAGTATACTAAGGTGAATTAAGATTTATAACTATGCTAATTTTTTTAAAAATAGCTACAGAAAGCCAGAAATTTCTGTATCAATATGTTAGGATTGTGAAAGATCAGTCAAAAAAAATTTTTTTAAGGAGCTAAAATTCTTTTGTAAAATAAAGAAATAGGTACACTTTCTGGATCCATGGGTCTATTCAAAATTATACATGAATCATATTCACTTTCTCTGGCTATATTTGGCTATAAGCAGAAAAACTAAAAAAGAAAAGAATAGATGGGAAGATGGCAGATGTATGGAGAGAAGAATGGGTAGTAAAATAAAGCATGGATTGTTGGAAGAAAAGATAGGTGTATAGAATCATGTGTATAAGAATGTGAATGGATGAAAGGTGAGACTAAATGTCATAACTTTACTTCCAAAAAAGAAAACTTCAAAGAAGCAACATACAATAAGCTTTCAAAACTTAAAACAAGGTCAATATAATTGGAACTACATAATGAAAGTTAGAGAAGACAAGGATAACTGCATAAAAATATTCTAGAGTTAAGGTACAATAATTAAGTATAAAACTGATCACTTGCATTCCTGGCAAAAATGAAGCAATGAATTACATGCTTCATAAAATTAAAATGGAGCTAAGAACTTAAAGGGGCTTCCCTGGTGGCTCAGAGGGTAAAGCATCTGCCTGCAATGCGGGAGACCTGGGTTTGATCCCCACGTCAGGACGATCATCTGGAGAAGGAAATGGCAACCCACTCCAGTACCCTTGCCTGGAAAATTCCATGCACGGAGGAGCCCGGTAGGCTACAGTCCCTGGCAAAGAGTCGCATATGAATGAGCAACTTCAACACAAGCACTTAAAAGTTTTCATTGGGACTGATGTAAGATTTTTCCAACACTACATGCTGAGGGGAGTGAATGTTTCACTTAGGTATTTATATGTTTTGTTACTAAATGACAAAAAATGATCTTCACAAATAGTGTTAAAAGGAAAAATATTCTTCATAAGAATATTTCTTTTTACAATATTATCATCATCTTCTTTAAAAAGTTAAAGTCCTGGAATTTTTGATTTGCACCTTTTTAGATTTCTGATGTGATATGATACCAAACAGGGCTTCAAAAGTTTTGATTCTAGAGAGGAATTTAATGGATAAATGAATGAATAAGGTCACCATGAATTTTGACAGGAGTGAATCATAAATTATTTGAAATTGATGTCAATAGTGAGTTAGTTCTTAAAAGATGAACATTCAGGGATACCAGACAAAAGAAACTCCATTTATTTTAGATACTAAGTACTAACAAACTAAGCTGATATTTTCTTGTGAAAATTTAAGTAACTAGCATTCTTGCTGCAGAAAGCTCAGATCTGGATTCTATGTATGATATTATATCTGAAAGTGACCACCACAATATCTGGTGTATAATACGGTTCCAGAATAATAGCAGAAGAACACTTATTGATTATTTACTAAGTACCACTAATTTTGCTAGTGCTTTACCTATTCTGGAATCAGTAAAGCATGACAGTGACATGTCTAGATTTCTAGTAGGGGTCACTTTCTTCCTTGCATTTTATTTACATTGCATTTTCTGGAGCTGTGCAAAGCTATTCAGTTCAATTCAGTTCAGTCACTCAGTCGTGTCCAACTCTTTGTGACCCCATGAAACACAGCACACCAGGCATCCCTGTCCATCACCAACTCCCGGAGTTTACTCAAACTCATGTCCATCGAGTCGGTGATGCCATCCAGCCATCTCATCCTCTGTTGTCCCCTTCTCTTCCCGCCCCCAATCCCTCCCAACATCAGGGTCTTTTCCAATGAATCAACTCTTCACATGAGGTGGCCAAAACATTGGAGTTTCAGCTTCAGCATCAGTCCTTCCAATGAACACCCAGGACTGACCTCCTCTAGGATGGACTGGCTGGATTGCCTTGCAGTCCAAGGGACTCTCAAGAGGCTTCTCCAACACCACAGTTCAAAACATCAATTTTTCAGCGCAAAGCTGTAGCTCTGAGCAAATAGTATATTCTTTCGTCAGCAAACTTTACTGTGACACAGTTGATTTTGAACCTGGCCCTACATTAGAATCAATGGCAACCCACTCCAGTACTCTTGCCTGGAAAATCCCATGGACAAGGACCTGCGAGTTGGACAGGACTGAGAGACTTCACTTTCACTTTTCACTTTCATACATTGGAGAAAAAAATGGCAACACACTCCAGTATTCTTGCCTGGAGAATCCCAGGGACAGAGGAGCCTGGTGGACTGCTGTCAATGGGGTCGCACAGAGTCGGACATGACTGAAATGATGCAGCAGCAGCAGCTACATTAGAATCACCTGGAGGGACTATTAAAAGAGGCCTGTGGAGACCAGTGGAGAAATAACTCCAGAAAGACTGAAGGGATAGAGCTAAAGCAAAAACAACACCCAGTTGTGGATGGGACTGGTGATAGAAGTAAGGTCCAACGCTGTAAAGAGCAGTATTGCATAGGAACCGGGAATGTTAGGTCCGTGAATCAAGGCAAATTGAAAGTGATCAAACAGTATATGGCAAGAGTGAACATCAACTCTAGGAATCAGCGAACTAAGATAGACTGGAATGGGAGAATTTAACTCAGATGACCATTATATCTACTACTATGGGCAGCAGTCCTTTAGAAGAAATGGAGTAGCCATCATAGTCAATGAAAGAGTCCGAAATGCAATTCCAGGGAGCAATCTCAAAAATGACAGAATGATCTCTGTTCATTTCCAAGGCAAACCATTCAATATCACGGTAATCCTAGTCTATGCCCCGACCAGTAGTGGTGAAGTAGCTGATATTGAACAGTTCTATGAAGACCTACAAGACTGTCTACAACTAACACCCCCAAAAGATGTCCTTTTCATTATAAGGGACTGGAATGCAAAAGTGGGAAGTCAAGAAATACCTGGAGTAACAGGCAAATTTGGCCTTGGAGTACAGAATGAAGCAGGGCAAAGGCAAATAGAGATCTGCCAAGAGAATGCACTGGTCATAGCAAACAACTTCTTCCAACAACACAAGAGAAGAGCCTACACATGGACATCATCAGATGATCAACATCGAAATCAGATTGATTATATTCTTTGCAGCCAAAGATGGAGAAGCTCTATACAGTCAGCAAAAACAAGACTGGGAGCTGACTATGGCTCAGATCATGTACTCCTTATTGCCAAATTCAGACTTAAATTGAAGAAAAATAGGGAAAACAACTAGCCCATTCAGGTATGACCTAAATCAAATCCCTTATGACTATATAGTGAAAGTGAGAAATAGATTTAAGGGACTAGATCTGATAGACAGAGAGCCTGATGAACTATGGATGGTTTGTGACATTGTACAGGAGACAGGGATCAAGACCACCCCCAAGAAAAAGAAATGCAAAAAAAACAAAATGGTTGTCTGAGGAGGCCTTACAAATAGCTGTGAAAATAAGAGAAGCAAAAAGTAAAGGAGAAAAGGAAAGATCTTCCCATTTGAATGCAGAGTTCCAAAGAATAGCCAGGAGAGATAAGAAAGCCTTCCTCAGTGATCAGTGCAAAGAAATGGAGGAAGACAACAGAATGGGAAAGACTAGAGATATCTTCAAGAAAATTGGAGATACCAAAGGAACATTTCATGCAAAGACTGCCTCAATAAAGGACAAAAATGGTATGGACCTAACAGAAGCAGAAGATATTAAGAAGAGGTGGCAAGAATACACAGAAGAACTGTACAAAAAAGATCTTCACGACCCAGATAATAACGATGGTGTGATCACTCATACTCACTAGAGCCAGACATCCTGGAATGTGAAGTCAAGTGGGCCTTAGGAAGTATCACTACAAACAAAGTAGTGGAGGTGATGGAATTCCAGTTGAGCTATTTCAAATCCTAAAAGATGATACTGTGAAAGCGTGGAAAACTCAGCAGTGGCCACAGGACTGGAAAAGGCCAGTTTTCATTCCAATCCCTAAGAAAGGAAATGCCAAAGAATGCTCAAACTACCATACAATTGCACTTATCTCACACACTAGTAAAGTAATGCTCAAGATTCTCCAAGCCAGGCTTCAGCAATAGGTGAACTGTGAAGTTCCAAATGTTCAAGCTGTTTTTAGAAAAAGCAGAGGAACCAGAGATCAAATTGCCAACATCCATTGGATCATAGAAAAAGCAAGAGTCCCAGAAAAACATCTGCTTCTGCTTTATTGACTATGCCAAAACCTTTGACTGTGTGGATCACAACAAACTGTGGAAAACTCTGAAGGAGATGGGAATACCAGACCACCTGACCTGTCTCTTGAGAAACCTGTATGCAGGTCAGGAAACAACAGTTAGAACTGGACATGGAACAACAGACTGGTTCCAAATAGGAAAAGGAGTACGTCAAGGGTGTATATTGTCACCCTGCTTATTTAACTTACATGCAGAGTACATCATGAGAAATGCTGGGCTGGATGAAGCACAAGCTGGAATCAAGATTGCTGAGAGAAATAGCAATAAACTCAGATATGCAGATGACACCACCCTTATGGCAGGAAGTGAAGAAGAACTAAAGAGCCTCTTGATGAAAATGAAAGAGGAGAGTGAAAAAGTTGGCTTAAAGCTCAACATTCAGAAAACTAAGATCATGGCATTTGGTCCCATCACTTCATGGCAAATAGATGGGGAAACAGTGGCAGAATTTATTTTTCTGGGCTCCAAAATCACTGCCAACGGTGATTGCAGCCATGAAATTAAAAGATACTTACTCTTTGGAAGGAAAGTTATGACCAACCTAGATAGCATATTAAAAAGCAGAGATATTACTTTGCTAACAAAGGTCCATCTAGTCAAGGCTATGGTTTTTCCTCTAGTCATGTATGGATGTGAGAGTTGGACTATAAAGAAAGCTGAGAGCCAAAGAATTGATGCTTTTGAACTGTGGTGTTGGAGAAGACTCTTGAGAGTCCCTTGGACTGCAAGGAGGTCCAACCAGTTCATCCTAAAGGAGATCAGTCCTGGGTGTTCATTGGAAGGACTGATGCTGAAGCTGCAACTCCAATACTTTGGCCACCTGATGCGAAGAGCTGACTCATTTGAAAAGGCCCTGATGCTGGAAAAGATTGAAGGCAGGAGGAGAAGGGGACAACAGAGGATAAGATGGCTGGATGGCATCACCGACTCAATGGACATGAGTTTGGGTAAATTCTCGGAGTTGGTGTTGGACAGGGAGGCCTGGTGTGCTGTGGTTCATGGGGTTGCAAAGAGTCAACGTGACTGTGACTGAACTGTACTGAACTCTAGGCCTCTGAGGGCCTACCCACAGAGGTCCTGATACCATAGTCTGATGAAGAGCAGAATTTAAATTTTAACAAGTTCCTGAGTTATATAATGCTACTGGTCCAGGGATGAAACTTGGAAAATCACATGTAGTAGATATAATTATTTAGCTCTCCAATATTCATTACTAACACCCTTGTGTAAAGAAATTAAGTTGTTCAGCATCCAAATATCAGGAAGATGATGTAGTTCTCAGCTTACTGATAAATCCTGATTATTACCAGTAAATTTCCAATAGTCAATGACTCATTTAAAGAGAACCTGCCACCCTTTTCTAGCCAATGAGATTTAAGAAAGTATATTGGAGGAAGGTTTCTAGAAAAGCTTTTCATGCTCAAAGGAAAATTTCAGAGAGATAGTCCCCCTTCCTTTTCTGGACATTTTCCTGTCCAGATATGACTTCTAAGAAGTGCTGTGGTCATCTTGCAAAAGAGAAAAAGCTGTCTCATCAAAACAACAGAGAAAAAATATGTATTTCTATCATTGTTTATTAACTGTTGAATTAAATGATCCTGAAGTTCTTGATATATAAACCTGTAAAAGTTTCTGTTACTCATAGTTTGAAGAGGTGTAACTGATTAAATGCAATTTAATCCTAAAAAAATCATTTTAAAGATGAGAAATATGAGACTTTGGCAGCTGCCCATATTTATAGCTAATAATTAACAAAGCCAACTTTTATACACAGTTCTATTGACTCCAAAGCCTGTGTTATTTCCATTACTCTTCATACTGAAGATATGTTGGATATGTTAACATACTACATACTGATAGATATTTTGTTTGTTTGTTTGTTGTTAACTGTTCTGAGTGATTTTTTTTCTTTTTCTTTAAGCCAAACAGGAATAAAAAATATCTCTACACTCAAATGTTGCTCAGAGTGCAGATATAATTCAACACAGATGTTTGAGATCACTCTATTCCATATTAAATTCAAACATTAGGAAAAAAAAAAAAGGAGGAAGGATGGGCTATATAAAATATGTCCCATCAACACTAAAGTGTTATCTTTTATTTAAGTGTCTTAAAAGATATTTTTTAAAGCTTGTGATATTAACTCTATAACAAGAACAACCAGTAGGATGACCACATTGAAAACAGTAAGAGAATCTTCAGAAAATAAACATACAAATTAAAATTGAACACATAAAGTATCAAGGATGTTGGAATCAAGATCAAGCACCAAATCCTAAAAGGCCTTTGCTCTTTTTATAATAGAAAATGTACTGTGCATGCTTTTATAAAAAAACCCCTAAACATACTTACTTGATCCCATTGTATGGTTTTTTGAGATCTTGATCCTAAGGTTGCTTAAGAGAAAAAGTATGTATTTCCTATGTCTTAACTCAAATTACATTGTTCTTTGTAATAACTGAAATTCTGACTGCTAACTATGGTCTGGTAAAATAAAGTGTTTGAATTATATAAAAGATGTCCATCCTTATACATTCTATTTACTACCTAGACAAATACAACTTCCAAAGGACTACATTTGGTGCTCACTTGCTCTCCCTAGCCTCACATGTGTGGCCTTCAATGTATCTCAAACTGCATAAACTATAACATACCTTTCAATTCAATGTATACAAATATGAAGTCATCACCTACCAATTTTTACTTTTTTATATCTCCTATCTCAGTAAATGTGATTACCACCTACCCAAGGCCCTTGTAACCAAGATGACTGGGAGACATTCTTGCTTTATCCCCTCAACCTCTACCCTTTCTCATCAAACATGGTTACTTTTTGCTTTCTGTATAATTCTTGAACTGGAATCCTTCAGAAACTGGAATACCATTGCTCTAGTTCAGGCCTTCCTTTCTGGATCTCTCAGGATGTTGACTGAGATGATGGCGTCTCTAACTCTTCTGTCATGTATAGTTCTCAAAACTATCCATCTCACCACTATCATGGTAGTCATTTTATCAGTGCTCACCATCTCTCTGACGTGGTAAGACCCGTTGGTAGACTCTTAATTTTGAAAGTATGATATCCAACATTTTAGTCATAGAATTAATTGCCTTCATTTAACTCATCCCTTCTCCTTTAGCCCCATTACCAGTAATTTCATATCTGTCACTGTGCGCCTTGAACATTTAAAACAGCTTGTAACCTTCCTGACAAGCCAGTTTATCTACACCTCTCTACATTCATACATTACTTGCTTTCTAAGCCTTTCTTCGTATTCCTCATTACAGTAATTTCCCCCTCTTTTTTAAAGAGCTGATATAGATAATACTTGTTCAGGGAGCCTTTCTGAGACTTCTCCTTTTCTCTACCCATATCTCAGATTGTATTATTATTCTGCTTCTGTGCCTCATATATTATTATTTGTCACTCTATTTTACATTCCACAAAGATAAGGCACTTAAAAGGTGTGGGTGTGGGTGTCCCCTAAAAGCCAGGTGCCACAGCTTCTCTCACCAAATTGACTTCTCCCTTTCCCCACATAACCTGCACCTTCCATTTTCAGTCAGTCAATAAGCGTGTAGATTTAGCCTCCCAAATATGTTCTGGCACATAATAGTTGCTCAGTGAGTGAATATACTTTTCTAGCTCAAGTTTTCATAATTCATAATCCTACTTCTCTGTGTTCTTGGACTGGGAGAATGCTTCATAAGTTGCCTAATTTTTACAACCAGAACTCATAGCGGAATAATATGTTGAAATAATACAGTTACTAACGTTGCCATTAGTTGAAAGAATTACTGAATCAGTTGCAGAGCATTTAACTTGAGTCTCTCCCTGTTCATTCTTCAAGCCTGTTCTGTTCCTATTCACTCCGTCACTCCTATGTATAGCTTTGCTTCTATAGTGCACACATAATACATTTGGTATGTTACAGGTGGACAAAGCTCTGAAGTTAAGAGGATTAACTAGGATAAAACTTGAAATACCCAAAGCTAACACCAGTTCCATAGGTCAGCAGAAGTGTTCTGAAAATTTTTCATTTGAGGTGAGAAAAGCTTCTTCAGTATCACTTTATTATTTCTACCTCTGGAGTTTTCTAAAAGTTACCAGGAATCTGCAGGAAAGGTAGAGAGAGGAAGTATATATAAGCATTTTTGTTGTTGCTATTCTTAATAATCTTAGATTCATCTGCTTCTTTCTCCTCAGAGGGCTTCATCACTATGCTTCAGTACCCACTGTCCTCAAGATTCCCAGAGATGTCCAGTAAATTCTCATATTCAGGCTATCATTGTCCGTTGCTTTTATCTCTACCATGGGAAAAAATAATTTCAATAGATATCTACTTATCTATATACATAATTAGCTCTATTTGAAGAAGAAGAAATCAAGATTCAGGGAGTAAATTCATATGCCAGGAATCGCATAACTAGTAAAAGATGGTCTCTCAAATAATTCTAAAAACCAGCCTTTATTCCTTATACTTTGAAAGCCTACCTTTAAAAGGCTAGCAGAATGTTTGATGATGCAACAAGTACATGGAAAACTACATGGGGGCCACAAATGCAAGTTTTGATATTATATTATAAAGTGATCTCAATAAGTCATCTATTGTATATGTCTGTGTTTACCATTACCTACAGAAAACAAGGCAAAAACAAAATGAAACAAACAAACAAAAAAATGGCAACCACCAAAGCTTCAAAGACATTAAAAATTGGTGAGATTATATCCAATTAAAGATATTTTAGAAAATTCTCATAGAAGAGGTGACATGGAAAGCCTTAGGCCTTGTAGAATGAATAAGATATAAACAGAGAAACATTGGAAGGCAAGTTGGAGAAGTATATTACACAAGGAATGGAACATGAGAAACTACAGAGAGACTTATGGTTGTGATTAAAAAAATAAGCAATAGTAGGGTTTACATTGTAATAACAATCAAAGTAGAAAAACAGCAAAAATGCTAGCAGTTAATCTGATTTCATGCCAGATTTTTATTAATTTCCAAGCCAAAGAATATGTTCCTCATTTGGCAGATAACTAATGGCCTTTGGAAATTTTGAGTAAGATTCTAACATGACTAGTTGTGAGAAAGAAAATCTTTTCATACCATATCTGGGACAAATTTCTTTATGTAATTCATAATGTTTCCTAGGGAGTAGTTAACATTCCTGGTAAAATAACCAGTGAAACTTTATGAGTTATGAGGTTAGAATTTTTTCTAGAAATTTCAACCTACCTCAACTGTCATGCTAAGAGCATGTTGAATTTTTGGTATAGTTGTATACAATCTAATATTTATCTAATTATCTTTATTTCTCTATGAATCATCTTTATTAAGATGATACATTTGAATTTAATTTTTCTAAAGCTTCTTCCCTTGCGGCATATCTGAAATATAATTTTATCACCTAGTCATAATAAATTTAAGAATATGTTTTAACAATGGTTCTCAACTACACTCCCATGAGAGCATTTCCGGAAGCACCATGGGTGGCAGAGGAGAGGTAGGATAAAGAGAAGCATGACTACGTCTAGGTGTAAGTTCCAATACTCAATCTGTGCTTCAAAGAAAGCAGCTCTGTTTTGTATATTTGAGTTCCATTTCATTTGAATAAAAATTTGCAATATTAAAAACATAGTTTGGAAAGCACTGCTTCACATAATAGATTTATAAGTGGTATATAATTGTTTTGTATAACTGAAGCAGGAAGACAAGTTAGGAGACTTAGAGCAAGCCAAAACCAAAATTTATAAATATTTGAATGAAGATGTTTGCAATGAGAATGGACATGATGAGACATTTGCTACTGAGATAAAAATGTCAAGATTTTATTACTGACTACATGCAAGAGGTAATATAAAAGAAAGAATTCAAGACATCTGAAGTGTTGATACTGGATATCTAACAAAAATGGGAGAAACTATTATTATAATAAAGAAGCCAGGAAGAAAAGAAGTCTCAGAAAGTGGATAATCTATTTGTATTGTGTTAGGGATGACCTTTAAGTCCAGATATCTACCAGACAGGAAGAAGACTGAGATAATGGAGAGGTGGAAGCAGGGGAGGGTTGGAGGGAAGGACTGAGAAGGAGAGGAGGAGAGAGATTTGACAAGCATTTGCATAGAGATGACATTTGGAGCTGTGGCAGTAGGCCAAATCACAGAACTTTGAAGAAGATATTCATTTTGGGGGAAAATATATAGAAGTGGAGTTAGCTAACGTGACATAGATTGAGCTGAGAGCTAGAAGAGAATCAGGAGGACATAAACATAAAAAATGTACATTAAGATATATATGCTTGGTGTCATGCTAATTTTCCTATAGTTTCAAAGAGGAATGTGGCAGTCAGAATTAAATGTATTTGTATCGATAGCATTTCACATACTTGAGACAGAAGGAGCTTTGTCCTTCAGGTGATTAGCTGTATATACTGCAGGAATATCTGTACTGTATCAGAAAAAGCTACAGAAATCAAAATGATTTTTCAAATGTAAGATGGAAGTATTTTTTGGCACTGTTGTTTTTACTCTTAAATTATGATAGAGCCCTGTCAACCTAAGACTTCTTTCTCTTTATTCAGCATTCATTAATGAAACTACATTTATCTAATGTACTGTAGGAACAATGTCCTATGCCAGCAGCCTAAAAGTAGGTTAAAAAATGCATAATCATTGACTTAGTAATCTCTTTACAGGTGATGGTAGTAGAGCCAACTGTCCAGCAGGGAGAGCTGAGTAATTCAGATTCTATCTGCATGTGATTTCATCTGCATTGCCATGTTGCTGCTGCCGCTAAGTCGCTTCAGTCGTGTGAGTCTTACCGTATTTCACTGGTAAGAGAGTGGGGAAAATGGCTCCAGAATGGAAAGTCTGTGATTACACAACATGGGAGGTAACTGTGTTTACAGGGGGCTAGGACAGAGAGGGTGCCTGCCGAGACCATTTGCAAGAAGGTAGCATCAGCAACAGTCACCAAGAGAAGACAGAAGTCAGATTCCATAGCAGCCAGAAGGAATCAAAAACAGACTCAGCTGACCCAAAGGCTACAAGGCCACAAATGTCAAGCTCTTCTCCCAGTGCCTGCTGCTGTCAATACGAAACAGTCTTTCCTGGCAAGGACAGTAGGTCACATATCTCAGTTATTGCTCAGGAAATAACCTGTCAGCACATCATCTCTGAACATAAAGGACAAGATAACTGTCCCAAGTTCTGTCAGCCAAAAGTCCCAGTCATCTGAGAAAGCAGTAATATGGAATGTGGGCCATTCTTATTACTATTATCTCTCACTGTCTCTTACTCTAGTAGGAAACATTCTGGAGGCAGTAACATTTTGTAGCATTGGGTTGTTTTGTTTTGTTTTTTCCAAAATCTTTCCTAATGGGATTTATTTCTAAATTTGTAGATAATAAATAAGGAATATCAATTTTGAATAATTATCATAAACAACACTGATTTTTTTTTTCAATTTTCTCTTTTGAACTTCAACCAAAATAGAACAAAACAGATGTAGTTCCAAATACATTAAGAGTATTTTTGGGTTATCTGTAGGGAAATTAGCCTAATATTAAAGAGATTTTAAAAGATTTACAGGAAGAGGCATGTAGGCAAAATGGCCCTGTCAGGGCATTTCATGACTTTTATGGGATAAAGGTAAAATTGTATGATTTCTATTATTTCTCAGCTGTTACTCAAATTGATTATAACCAAAAAGGAATTTCATGTTCTGATTCAACACCATGTTAAATGACTATGCTGTCTTCTAAACAAATGTATGAAATTCTGCTTCCTCTTCCTAATACTCGGTTTACATAACAAGATCTTTTTAAAAAGTGTCATCACATTTTCTGTTTAATCCTAAATGTGTTTTTTGTTGAAATAGCTAAAGTTGGAATTTAAAAACAAAACAAAACCTGGTCACGTCTTTTGATTGATTTTGGAAACTGGAGGGAATTGTATAATGCTTATAATCCAAGGGAGAATTATCTGTATGGATTTCAAGAAAATCCTAACTCCTTAAATGTGACATTTTAGAAAATATTGGTTAAGTGTCACACTATCTCCCCAGATTTAAAAAGTCACAATCCAACAGGGCTTGAAAATTTGATTAACAAACACAAATAACAAATAGAAAAGTAGAGCTACTCAGATATATACACATATGTGTGTGTGTGTGTGTGTATAGTGGATGTGTTAAATTGAAAGCCAAAAAGAAACAGACATGTCTTTCTTGCTCCATGGAAAATTCATGCCCAAAATATTAATGACTGTCTTTGATTTATTATTTTTGTTGTCTACTTTCTTTTGGAAACTGAAATTCCAAATTTTGTCTGTTCTGAACAAGACTCACAGTGTTATTTCACTGAATGAAAACATTAACAAAATATAATGTGTGAACAGAAACATTCTGTGCATTTATGTGTGAACTTATACAAGAAAAGATAGTATGGTAGTAAATGAGGGGATGGGGGTGAATCTAGTTCTATATATACATCTGAAAGGAAAATAAAATCTTTTCTTTAGATTCATCTTTGAAATAGAAAATAATTTAAAACAATTTCTGGAAAAATGATGGAATCATAAACTTGGAAAGAAACATCAAAAAGTAGGTTCAGAATAGAGTTAATCATATATTTTAAAGAAGGAATATGTAAGAGGAAAATTTTACATCTATATCAAAATCAGTATGGTTGAAAGAAAAAAAATCACATGATCATATCAATAGATGCAGAAAAAGCATTGGACAAAATTCTACACCCATTCGTGGTAACTCTCAGCAAACTAGGAATGTGATAAGAAACAAGTCAAGGATATCTGCTCTCACTACTCTATTCAACATCATACTGGGAATCCTAGGTAACAAATAAGACAAAAAAAGAAAACTTATGGAAAGGGAAGGAAGAAGCAAAACTGTCTTTGTTTGCAAACATGACTATTACTGTAGAAAATGCCAAAGAATTAAGAAAAATTCCTCAAAATAAAAAAATGACTATAGCACATTTTCAGTATACAAAGCTAATATACAAAAGTCATTTGGTTTCTTTTTTTCTTTTTTTTTTTTTATTAGTTGGAGGCTAATTACTTCACAACATTTCAGTGGGTTTTGTCATACATTGATATGAATCAGCCATAGATTTACACGTATTCCCCATCCGATCCCCCCTCCCACCTCCCTCTCCACCCGATTCCTCTGGGTCTTCCCAGTGTACCAGGCCCGAGCACTTGTCTCATGCATCCCACCTGGGCTGGTGATCTGTTTCACCATAGATAGTATACATGCTGTTCTTTTGAAATATCCCACCCTCACATTCTCCCACAGAGTTCAAAAGTCTGTTCTGTATTTCTGTGTCTCTTTTTCTGTTTTGCATATAGGGTTATCGTTACCATCTTTCTAAATTCCATATATATGTGTTAGTATGCTGTAATGTTCTTTATCTTTCTGGCTTACTTCACTCTGTATAAGGGGCTCCAGTTTCATCCATCTCATTAGAACTGATTCAAATGAATTCTTTTTAATGGCTGAGTAAAATTCCATGGTGTATATGTACCACAGCTTCCTTATCCATTCATCTGCTGATGGGCATCTAGGTTGCTTCCATGTCCTGGCTATTATAAACAGTGCTGCGATGAACATTGGGGTGCACGTGTCTCTTTCAGATCTGGTTTCCTCAGTGTGTATGCCCAGAAGTGGGATTGCTGGGTCATATGGCAGTTCTATTTCCAGTTTTTAAGGAATCTCCACACTGTTCTCCATAGTGGCTGTACTAGTTTGCAATTCCCTTAACTAACAAGTGTAAGAGTTCCTTTTCTCACACCTCTCCACATTTATTGCTTGTAGACTTTGGAATAGCAGCCATCCTAGACTGGCATGTAATGGTAACCTCATTGTGGTTTTGATTTGCATTTCTCTAATAATGAGTGATGTTTAGCATCTTTTCATGTGTTTGTTAGCCATCTGTATGTCTTCTTTGGAGAAATGTCTGCTTAGTTCTTTGGCCCATTTTTTGATTGGGTCATTTATTTTTCTGGAATTGGGCTGCAGAAGTTGCTTGTATATTTTTGAGATTAATCCTTTGTTTCTTCATTTGCTATTGTTTTCTCCCAATCTGAGGGCTGTCTTTTCACCTTACTTATAGTTTCCTTTGTAGTGCAAAAGCTTTTAAGTTTCATTAGGTCCCATTTGTTTATTTTTGCTTTTATTTCCAATATTCTGGGAGGTGGTCATAGAGGATCTTGCTGTGATTTAATGTCGGAGAGTGTTTTGCCTATGTTCTCCTCTAGGAGTTTTATAGTTTCTGGTCTTACATTTAGATCTTTAATCCATTTTGAGTTTATTTTTGTGTATGGTGTTAGAAAGTGTTCTAGTTTCATTCTTTTACAAGTGGTTGACCAGTTTTCCCAGCACCACTTGTTAAAGAGGTTGTCTTTTTCCATTGTATATCCTTGCCTCCTTTGTCAAAGATAAGGTGTCCATAGGTATGTGGATTTATCTCTGGGCTTTCTATTCTGTTCCATTGATCTATATTTCTGTCTTTGTGCCAGTACATACTGTCTTGATGACTGTGGCTTTGTAGTAGAGTCTGAAGTCAGGCAGGTTGATTCCTCCAGTTCCATTCTTCTTTCTCAAGATTACTTTGGCTTTTCGAGGTTTTTTGTATTTCCATACAAATTGTGAAATTATTTGTTCTAGTTCTGTGAAAAATACCGTTGGTAGCTTGATAGGGATTGCATTGAATCTATAGATTGCTTTGGGTAGAATAGCCATTTTGACAATATTGATTCTTCCAATCCATGAACACAGTATATTTCTCCATCTGTTTGTGTCCTCTTTGATTTCTTTCATCAGTGTTTTATAGTTTTCTATGTATAGGTCTTTTGTTTCTTTAGGTAGATATACTCCTAAGTATTTTATTCTTTTTGTTGCAATGGTGAATGGTATTGTTTCCTTAATTTCTCTTTCTGTTTTTTCATTGTTAGTATATAGGAATGCAAGGGATTTCTGTGTGTTAATTTTATATCCTGCAACTTTACTATATTCATTGATATAAAATTAACACATTTGGTTTCTTATATACCAACAATGAACAGTTAGAATTTGAAATTAAAGCATACTACTATTTACTTTAGCATACAAAAAAAATGCTTAAATATAAATCTACCAAGTATGTGCAAGATCTACATAAGGAAAACTATGAAGCTCTTGATAAAGAAATGAAAGACTATCCAAATAAATGGAGAGATAGTTCATATATGAGGATAGAAAGACTTGATACAGGCAAAATATCAGTTCTTTCCATCTTGATCTACAGAAAATACAACCCAGATCAAAATCCTAGCACATTATTTTGGATATTGACCAACTGATTCTAAACTGGTTTTAGTTATCATGGATTCTAAACTTAGCATGGAAAACAAAAGATCCTGAATAGCAAATATAATATTGAAGGAGAATGACTCTGAAGGACTGAATTATCCAACTTCAAGACTTACTACAAAGCTACTGTAATCAAGAGAGTGTGAATGAATAGACAAGATGAATAAGGAAACTGTGAGAAACTACTACATTTTGTAGGACACTAAGAAGACATGGTAACTAACTTCAATGTGAGATGCTGGATTGGATCTTGGAACAAAACATGAACATTAGAAGAAAAACTGGTAAAATCTGAATAAAGTCTGTGGTTGAGTGAACAGTCTTGTACCAATACTATTCTTAGTTTTGACCAATGTAGTGTGATAAAGTAAGATGCTAACTTTAGGAGACACTAATGGAAAGGCATAGGGCAATTTCACTATCTATACTATCACTGATAGAAAATTATTTTTAAATAAAAAAAAATTTTTTAGATCTAATTGTGACACATTTACATATATACTAAAATTCTAGTGAAATATTATCATTACATAAGATATATACCATGCCAAAGTTAAAGCTATTTCAGAAGACTATTTTGCAAGATTGTTTTAACATTAGAACACTGATTAATTTTCTAATTCACTTCATTAACAGATGAAAGGATAAATAATATATAATATTTTCAATAGATACATGGATTAACAATAATTTATGATATAATCTCTTATCGAATTCAGAGTAGAATGATTACATCTTTAGTTTGGTGGTATAGCACATCCACAAATATCTAAGCAAATATTATATTTAAATGTGAAAAAATAAAAGCATAATTTTGAAATAAAATATGATGAAAGAAATAAGTATATGTATTAATACAACTTCTCTTTATCATTGCCTGTGTACTACTATGAGAAAAAATAAAATTAAAAGCATAAAGATAGGGGAAAAAAAGTAACAAAGTGTAAGAGCAAAGGTAAGGATAAGCAACATGTTTTAGAAAAAAGAAAAGGATAGGTATGGAAACTTTCCCTTAGCTATCAGGATGTTTTAAATTTAGAACAACTAAGATGCACTGTAAAATAATAGAAATGGAAATGTAGACTACTAGTACCAAACAAAGAGCTAAGCACAGACTGTGCATTTATGTAAATTTGATATATGGTAGATTTGGCTCTGCATAAATAAGAAGAAGTGCATTATAACAGAAAGCTCTTGTACAATTATCTATGCATATGGAGAAAATAAAAAGAATACCTTTCTTTCATAGTATAAAAATATTTCCAATTTATTAATATCTTAAAAGAGAAAGGCAAAACTTGAAAGTTTCAGAGACAAGTATAAAATAATATTTCTAAATCTTCAATTGAGAGAGCATAAAATGACAAACTTGAACTTTTCTTCATCAATAGCATCATAAGGAGAATGAATAGGCAAATCTAAACCAGGGAAAGATAAAATACATAAAACCAATAAAACAACCCAATAGGATAATTATTCAGTATCAAATTGGCATTTCAAACAGGAAGATAGAAGAATGGTAGACAAATGTATTTTAAAAAGTGCTTAATCTGATAGGATCAGAGAATGCAAATTGGAAAGAGGATATTATTAGATATTTCACTATGACTGGCAAAATTCAAAATCTGTTTACAGAGGCTTGTCAAACACCTGAATTCTGCTTTTACTGCTTATTGGCACCTAAAGTTAAAAAAAAAAAAGGTGGAAAATAATTTGACATTGCCTCTTAAATCTGAAGAATCACTTAATATATGACCTAGTCTTTTGTCCTTAAATATGAATCCAAAAAAACTTACGCACCAGACTCATCAAAATTAAAATGTTGATAGTACTTTTACACATAATCGAAAAGAGAAAGAAAGAGATAAAGAAGGAAAATGTTCTAATAGTCCCAATGCTCCTTTCAGTAGAAGATATTTTAATATACTTATATAATAGATTAATGAATATGTTAGCATTTTGAAAACAATATGTTAAAAAAAGTAGGTTGGAGAGGAATAAAGAAATAAATTTTGATCCTAAGATAATGCTGAAGTGTATTCTTACACATTTACTACAAACACATACCTAGGTATTATATTACTATGTTACTTTCAGTATGTACAATTATAAAAACAGGTAAAGAAATGATCAATACAAAATTAAGGACACTGATGACTGAGAGAAGAGAAGGTCATATAGTAAAGGAAGTCCATAGATATTTAGTTGATTTATTAACATTATTTAAGTAATACACATGCTATATTTACTATGGTTTGTGAGATATGCTAAATATTTTCAGTAGTAAAAAAAAATAATTAAACTGTTTGATTTTTTTTTTTTTTTTTTTAAATGGTTTTCATCCCTCCTCCTTCTGCCTCTCCCTGGTCCCTGACTGTTCTGAAAGCTTGATCCTCACCTTCTGCCTAGTATCTGAGCCCTGGCTTACCGATAACTAAATTAGCTTCCTTTGCTTGCGCCCAAGTTTGTGACTGAAACACAACATGAAAATAACATTTCCAACTTAGACAAACAGTATGTCCCTAGGCATTCCAGTTTCACTAGAATCAGTTTTTATCTAGTTTTAATCATTCTCAATTTCCAAGTACTTTTTGTAGATTTCCTGAAAAGGATTTGTACAAAACAAGGCTGACAGTGCTTTCAACATAAAGACACAGGAAAAATAATAATAATAAAGAAACAAGAAAGCAAGGTGAAGCAAACAACCTTGTTTTCTGAAGTGTAATACACATTTGGCTAATTATCCTCAATAAATCTTTAATCCTTTGTCGTGTTGTTTCCACCATCCTACATGAAGTCAGTGAATATAGGTTAAAATTCCTTTCAGCAAAATATAACTATCACAAACAATCAACGGAAAGAAAAGTAAATCATATATGATTTTATTTCTGGTGGTGCTTTGTATTTTTCTAGAGCTTTCATAGCTGGTCTTTCAGTTTATGAAGTAGTCAGTTTAGGCACTGCCTGTTTTACAAATAAGCAATCCAAGGTCAAGGTAGGTTAGAAAGATTCATCTGAGGTTATACAGCAGTCATTGATGACTCTGACACTTAACGCCACAAATACAGAATTGTCCACTTCTTTAAAAGGGACAGTTTATGTAAAACACTTGCTCAGAGTGATGAACACATGGAAGGTTCTTACTAATAAAAGTGAATTCTTTCTTCTGTCTCCTTCATTTTGCTTATCTATCAGTTCCTTTCAGTTGTTTTGAGCTATAGATCCCAATTCAGCAAGAAGGTTCAATTGACAATATCCAAAGCCACACTGTGATTCTTCCTATTCTGACCCAACTAAATGTATTTTGGCTAATTAGTCACTTGTCAATCTTTACTACATTTGGATTATCACATGATCCCAAATTCCAAATTAAAAAATAATAATAATAATAACCTACAGGGCTAGAAAAACTCCAGATTTTAAGCAATATATATATAGTGCCCAGATACTTAGCTGATGTTTTCCCAGCTTTCATTTGGTATCACCCGCAGTGTTCAGGCCACAGAATTGGCCATCAGACATCTGGACTTGGATTTTTTGTGGCTTCAGTTCAGTTTAGTCACTCAGTCATGTCTGACTCTTTGCAACCCCATGGACTGCAGCACTCCAGGCTTCCCTGTCCATCACCAACTCCTGGAGTTTGCTCAAACTCATGTCCTTCAAGTTGGTGATGCCATCCAACCATCTCATCCTCTGTCATCCCCTTTTCCTCCTGCCTTCAGGGTCTTTTCTAATGAGTCAGTTCTTTGCATCAGGTGGCCATAGTATTGGAGCTCCAACTTCAGCATCAGTCCTTTCAATGAATATTCATCCTTTAGGATGGACTGGCTTGATATCATTGCTATCCAAGGGACTCTCAAGAGTCTTCTCCAACACCACAGTTCAAAGGCATTAGTTCTTCAATGTTCAGCCTTCTTTATGGTCCAACTCTCACATCCATACATGACTACTGAAGAAACCATAGCTTTGACTATACAGATCTTTGTTGGCAAAATAATATCTCTGCTTTTTAATATGTTGTCTAGGTTGGTCATAGCTTTTCTTCCAAGGAGCAGCATCTTTTAATTTCATGGCTGTAGTCACCATCTGCAGTGATTGTTGAGCCCAGGAAAATAAAGACTCTCGCTGTTTCCATTGTTTCCCAATCTATTTGCCATGAAGTGATGGTTTTGTGGTTTGACCTTCAATAAATCATGTAACATCTCTGAATTTCAGCATCTTAGCCTCCTCATCTGAACACAGAGGTGGTTTCACCAGATATTTAGTAAGGTTCCTCACTGTGCTGAGTCTTTTTTAACTGCCACAGATTTACAGTGCTGTATCTTCTGATTACCGCGAGTATAGAAATTCAAATGACAGCTTTAGGCACTGATGTTTCTCCATAATGCATTTTTGGCTATAGTACAGAAAGCTTTAGTGAATCAGGTGGTGCCAAGTGAGAATTTACAGTTGTACCTAATCTATTGTTTTCCTACTGAGCCATACTGCCTCACACATACTCCATTTAATAGTAAAACAAGACTTAAAGGGAAAAACTTCATGAACATGAAAACACCATGAAGACTGTTGAGTATTTACACTGTTGTAAAAAAAAAAAAATGTATACTCACCAGCTCTTACTTGACAGTAATGTCTGGTTCAAAGACTATAGCCAAGTTTTAAAGAAATTAGAGCCTGGTTACCCATATGTCTGAAAACTCTGCATACAAAAGTACATCTGAACAGCCTCTCTTAATAAAAAGGTTAATAGGACTTTTAAAGGTTCTTGCAAGTTATTATGCAAGGGACTTTGCACTGAAGGGGTGTAAAACAATAAGCTTAAATCTCAGGGCTGAAAAGAACTGTTAATTGAAGTAAACTTTATCTGTTTCAAGACCCCAAGTTACAAAAATAACATTTCTAGGAACAGTTATTGAGCCTGTATGGGCTGTTGAAGTAAATACAACTATAGATTTCCAGTTTATATTTCTTTGCATAGAAACAGATGTCTGAGGCTACATATCTAGTACAGGCAAAAACAGCGAGCTAGAATAGTTTCTGTTAAACATGATAACTTCTTCTGTATGTAAAATAGCTGTGTTGGTGGATATTTTACATGTGACTTTTACATGCTCATAATGGAGCACTTACTGAAGTACACTTTGCTGTGATGTAAAATAATTTTTAAGAACTTTTGAAGCTAAAATTAGTTTTATCAGTATAATAACTCAAAAATGTCACACATTGTTTATTTAGGTGAAGTTGATCCTTTTAAATGAAAGGGATTTGATACCTCAAATCCTGATGTCATTTTCTCACTAGCTGTTTCTTTTGGACTGACAAAGCCATATTTTAATTTGATTTAGAAGGAAAATAAACGCAGCCTATTGTTGATTCTCATTTGCAAACTGTGACACTTGTTATGAAGTTCATAAAAATCAGAGGCACTGTAATTTATTGGTCTAGAGACCTGAGTTTCATGTTTAGTTTATTTCCTGATAATTCATTTTGTGATATTGCCTGGAGCACATCCTTTGCAAGTACACAAATGGATAGCATTCGTTTCCTAAATAAGGTTTACTAGCTAAGACTGAACTTCCTTGTCAAATGTGGCAAGAAATCCAGGCTGCTCCTCAGCTCCATTAAGCAGTCACTGTCTGCTGGATTAAAGTTCTCAGAGGCCGGCACTGCTGCCAGAGACACGCCTGGAACAGAGGGTGACAGGATCACCAAGCAGCCTCCCTAATTTGCAGGACTGAACTCTCATCCGTGCAGGGTTTTCATTGACTCACATGTCTAAATCATACCTTTGGTTTTACTGTAGGTGGCAGGATTTTTATGCTTTACATTTTGTTATAACTCTCTATTTCCTTTCAAATGCAAAATTAAGATTTATTCATCAGAACATGCTTTATGAAAATATTCACATGGTTTCAGAGAGAATGGCCAGGCCCTGGACAGTAGGTGCTTTTTGTTCTTGCTAATAAACTAATACACACTGTTTGATCTAATCATACTTTGTATGTTTTATTTTTTTCTTTTTATCCTTCAATTTTAGTGTTTTCTTAATTTTAAAAATTATTCCATAAATCAAAAGCAGTGATTATTGCAACTCTTAAAAACAGAATTCATTACTGTTCATGGCTGAAAAATGGTTATATCTCCATTGAATTAATTATTTGAAATTATTTACCTCAAAGACTATCAATAAGTATATTTATTCCTAAAACAGGGCTTTATTCTACCATTAATAGTTGAAAAAAATAGAGATTTAAAAACATAAAACAAAAATTAACAAATTTTTAAGCTTATGAAATTATGACTCTTAGAAACCTTATTTAGACCTCCCATACTATAAAACCATCATTATTTTTTCATTTTGTACTAAAACATTTCTATTATCTGTCTTTTCAGAAACAAATTATGTCAGTGAAAATAATTTTCTTGGCCAGCCGTTGGAAAGATTAATTTACTTATATCTTAAATATCCATAAAAATTCATACCTCATTATTTATTTCAAAGCTTTAAAACAAAACAATTAGGGTGGCTTAAAGTTCATCAAAATGCTTTGGCTTCTCCTTAATTTAAAGTCAACATATGCTCTTCCTTAATAACTGTTACTTTTTCTACTCATGGGAAATGGCAAATTATCTAAAAGTTAAACAACCCAAATAGCTTAATATTCTATTTTGGCCCCTTCACAGTTCTTTTTCTTGGCCCATACTCTCAATTAACCTACAGAAAACAATCTCTGTACAAATCACTACAGTTGCAAATAGTAAAATGGCTGGCATTCACACCTGCTTAAGAAGAACCAGCAAAGATCTACTTTGTAAAAATATGCCCATGCAGGCATTTTAAAGGCAACATGAGCTTTTTTTTAGGTCTAACTTTATTAATATTTGTGAGTAAAAAAAAAGAAACCTAGTACTATTCTCCATTCTCATTTTAAAATCTTCATGACTTTTCACCAAAAGTTTGCCACAGTGGTTGAAATACTTGAGTTTAACATACCCACAAACAGCCCATACTAATGATACTTTTTGTCTGTTTCTGGAGCTCAAGATTCTGTCACCAAAACTAGAAAACAGCTTTACATAGATGGAAATTTAGGGACAAAAAATAATTTTTCCTAATATATTCTCCATAGACTATAGACTTTTTCACAAAGAATAACATTTTCACTTTTTTCTCTTGCAGACATCAGATCTTAAAACTTTGACAATACTTCCATGCATTTATCACTTTCTTATCTACAAAATACTTATATAGTTGGGGTATCATCTGAGCTTTTATGTAATTTTGTGGTTAGGTATAGGAGTATCATTCTCATTTATCAGAATAGAAAAAAGTCTGAGGCCTACAGAGGCTGATTTGCTCAACATTATACAGACTGAATCCAGGTCTTCTAATTCTAAATTTAATTCGGTACTTTACCACCACCCATCTCTGTACACTAAAGTATCTTTCTAAATTGCTTTCCTTTGGGCAATAATACATAATCATTTTCAGAAAACTGGGTACATTCTATCACACGTGGCAAGATTTCCTTGGAAATTTTTGGTAAATTTTGTTTTGGTAAATTCAGTTTCGCAAATGTCTTATAATGTGTTCATCATGGCCTCTCTCACCATGGTCTGAAGAGAGCAACACAAAAAGCAAACATCTATACCTAACTATTCCAGGGTGTATTCCAGTTAGGCAATAACTATGATTTATATTTAACTTAACTCTTTCTTGTAGAAATAACATTGACTCAGTTTAACTTAGATCATGGTTCCAAATGCAATGATATTCTACATCCTGCCATAATACAGGCAGAGTGTATCCCACAATCATTAGCATCAATTAACTACGTATCCAAAATATTTTATGCATAGATACATAAAGGAGGCTGGATACTCTATAGATCCTGCAGAGCAGATGACAAAGTTGGAACTGAAAACCCCAATGCATGAGCAGCTACTGTAGGATTGCTTTTTTTTTTTTTCTTCTGGTTAAGAGGAAAGCACACATCAAAGAGTTTCTTGCTCTTATTGCCATTTTAGGTTGAAGGCATTTTCCCTCTATGGTAAGTCACACTACCTCAAAGCAGCATGAGCAGAATCATGTCCAGGTATAAGGCAAAGCTGAGCAGCTGAACTTCTAAAGCCTTTGTGGGTATCATTATCTGTGAAACTCAGAAAAGACAACAACCAAGCTCAAGACTGGACAGCTAGTAAGTGACAGGTCTACTTGACTTTTAAGTCTAGGATTTAGTTCTATTTCATGGGACTTTGAGGAGGGTTAAATGAGAGTTCCCAACCAATTGAGAACGAACCCCAAACTCCACAGCTCTGGGATGCAGCGGTCAGGGAAGGAATCAGCAGATGAAACCATCTGTGGGTATTAGGTGCTTTAGCTAAGCCAGACACAGAGCACATGGCAGTGACCGCAAAGGCTTTAAGAATAAGAATAATAGCATAGTGTTTTACTTCACTTAATACAGTGACAGTGCCTTAATCTGAAGCTCTAGCAGAGCCTCACTATATGTTAAATGTGCTTCGACCTATGATGGTGGCATACAGCTGTGGATTAGGAACATGGTAATGCCAGGAGTTTCAGTATTAGATGCAAGAAGACTGCCATAAATAGAAATTTCCACATGGGCCCAATATGCATGGAATGCTTGGAATTGGAGAAGTAACAAGAAAAAAATCATTCTTTCTCTTTGTTCCCTAAAAGTTATCATCATGAGGAATTTGGGGGTCTCTTAACCTTTCCCAATCCTTGGCCTTTAGATGCCTAAGAAGATTTTAAAAACCATATTCTATCTATTTTAATTTTTGGTAGATGACTTGTAACTTGAGTCATAGGATTTGAAGCATAGCTGAATATAGTTTAATGCTGCAATTATTAAAACTTACAACTAAACAAAGCTGCTATATATCACTATTAAAGGCAAGCCTAAGAGCTTTTGTATATATAATAATTAGCCATATATAGGCCATTTTTATAATGGTTGTAATTATAATTATTTTCATCTAATTAATTCAAATGGATTTTTCTCTTTTAATTCTTGAGTATCTATAAAGTGTCTGCTTAATATCCAGGATACACTCTACTGATTCATTTGCTTGCATGATTAGTCTCCTTTCACACCCTTCAGCCTCAATCACTAAAAGGCAAAGATTCTGAGCCCTAAATTTTTCTATAGCTGCCATCTAGTTAGGCCTTGGTTATTATATGCCTACCCTGTCTATACCAACCTCCAACCTTTCTCATTTTTGAGCCACATTTTTAGATGCTTCGTGATTCTCATTCCAGTCTAGAAACATGTGTGTGTATGTATGTATGTGTGTGTGTGTGTGTGTACGTGTGTGCATTAATACATTAGCAGTGGTGAATAGGAAGGCTGTTGCAAAAACTGAAGGGTTAAAACCTCATAAACTCAGAGTACGTGGACTACAGATCCTTTCAAAGGTCAACAATTGCTTGACATGTGGAAGAGGATATAAAAATGATGTTCCACACAGGAAAGAATAAGGTGAGAGCTCAGACACATTACCTCCTGAAGTTCCTAGAGACAGGTCTTCACCATGGTGAATTTTAAAATAAAATCACACAGATGAGTATAAGCTTCTCTTTATCAAATAAAGGAAGGGAAACAGAGTGTTGGTTAAGGAAAGAGGGCACGCACCTTCGGTCTGCTCTATTTGAAATAATAAAATCTGCCTATGGGCTAGGCACTATCATAGAACACCTTATAGCATACTCCATTTAATTCTGTCTCTGGTAAAAAGACTGTGATGTGGGCATCATTAGCTCTGAAGCCCAGAGTACATAAAAACTGTGCTCAAAAAACTGGATAGCTAGTAAGTGACAGGTTTCCCTGATTTTTAAGCCTAAGATTTGCTCCTTTGGGGAGAATTAAATGAGAGCTCCCAATGAACTTAGGATAAACTCCAAATTTCACATCATGGGCTGCCCACATCACCCGAATCATCTTCCTTTTACTCAAGTATGCTACAACCACGTTGATCTCACTTTCTAAAACAGTAAGATAAAACCCTTCAGCCTCAAGGCCTTGGCACTTGTGTTATTTTCTATAGTGTGTCTGTAGTGTTCTTTCCTCAGTTAGTCCAATGTATGGCTCCTTCTCATCTTAAATCTCAGCTCAGATGTCATCAGATGTGAGGCCTTCTCTGATCAATCTATCTAAAGCCCTATAACACTTTGCATGAGTAATGATTTAATCACTTGATTACTTATTTATCATCTGTTGCTTTTATACAAGCCTTGGTCCATGAGGGTAGATACATCTGTAACTCCAGAACCTGCTGTAATATTGACATAAAGGCACGCAATATGTATGTGAATGAATAAAACAAAAAGCCTTATCAGAGTCAAGTATACATCTCAATCATATATATTAATCTCCCCCATTCTCCAGTTACTACAAGAAAGCAAATAACGGTCAGCGAAATAATGAATCATTGAATATTTCCCTTGTCTACAATGTGTGATCCATTACAACTGAGAGGCTCTTGGAGTTTGTCCTTACTTCAGTTCTTGAGTGTGAGGCACATGCAAACAAATACTCTAATCCTCCTTGTCCCAGATCTCAGATCTGTAGGAGAACTGAAGCAAAAGTAAGGACAAACAATACATATGTACATAAACAGGGTTAACAGTCTCTGCAGGCTACTCAGGCTCCACCAGTGACAGAAAACATCACTTTGGAGACTTCTGTTTAGTCGTAGCTTATATCTCGTAAATCCTCCCAGAGATAAACAGAGAACATGAGCAAGAGAAGCTGGCCCAGGGAGAGCACTAGGCACAAGAGCATACATGCTCCACAGAAAGAAGAAGCTCCACCCAGCCCCAGCTATCAATGGGCGATGATATCTTGGTTTAACAGGACTCAATGCTGTGAAAAACTCTTTTTCTTTTTTTAAGAGAGATCAGAAATTGAATTCGTATGCAAAAATCTATTTCTAGATAGTAAAGATTAATTTTTTTTTAATTTTAGTAATCTTTATTAAACATTATATATTAAGATTTAGTTATGTAGTTCATGGTGTGAGAATCACTTCCTTGTGTTTTCTCGATCAACAGAGAGAAGCATATGCACCTCGGATATTCTTTGAGGCTTCCAGACCTCCATGGTTTACCCCCAGATCACAACAAGACTGTTCTGAATACCTCAGGTTTCTACTAGACAGGTAAAAATTATTTATCTAGAGCTGTGATTTGAATTATGTTCTTTAACAGATTATTTCTACCGAATATTGTTTGTACCTATTATTTCTAGTGTTAAACTCTAAAAATGCCTTTCATTTGTTGTATTTTTCTGAGTGTTTTTAATTTGGTTTTTTTTTTTTTTTTTTTAATGGATGAAGCTGGAGCCCATTATACAGAGTGAAGTAAGCCAGAAAGATAAAGAACATTACAGCATACTAACACATATATATGGAATTTAGAAAGGTGATAACATAACCCTATATGCAAAACAGAAAAAGAGACACAGAAATACAGAACAGACTTTTGAACTTGTGGGAGAATGTGAGGGTGGGATATTTCAAAAGAACAGCATGTATACTATCTATGGTGAAACAGATCACCAGCCCAGGTGGGATGCATGAGACAAGTGCTCCGGCCTGGTGCACTGGGAAGACCCAGAGGAATCGGGTGGAGAGGGAGGTGGGAGGGGGGATCGGGATGGGAATACATGTAAATCTATGGCTGATTCATATCAATGTATGACAAAACCCACTGGAAAAAAAAATAAAAAAAAAAAAGATTAATTTTTTAAAGAAATTTCCATTTGCAACAAAATGGATGGACTTGAGGGTATTATGCTTAGTAAGGTCAGATAGAAAAAGAACTACTATATGTTAGAACTTATAAGTGGAATATAAAAAATAAATCAAATTAGTGAATATAGCAGGAAAGAGACTCACAGATATAGAGAACTAAGCAGCTACTTGAATAAGGTGCAAAATACGGGTCAGATTTGTGTAAGGGGTTTTGTATATTCTACTTCTAATGTCTACCACAGTCATGCAAGGTAGAGCTTATTCTCTTTTTCAAAAACAGGCATTTTGAAAGGAGTTAAATGGCAAATTTTAATGCAAACTGTATTTGAACCAACTGAGTTAAGTGGCTCCAAATGTTTTATTTCCCATCAATGTATGTGTGTGTGTGTATTTACATGTTGTTATTTGAAAATCAATAATAATTAGGTGAGTGTTTACATACAACTTGCTAATTACTTCTGGTATTTCAGATATATACCACAAAATGTGATACTAACTTGCTTAAATTTCATGCCAGATGTGATAGAAAATGGTGAGATTGATAAAAACCAACTTAAAACTTTCTTGTTAACTCACATTCTGATCCAAAAAGAAAATTATTCTGTAATCTTCTGCCCTCTAAACAAAATTATAAGTTTATTCTTCTAAGTACTGGAAAAACTAAAGCCTAAATTCCCAAAAACATGATAAAATCCAAAACATAAAAGCAAATAAATGATATTCTTACCAGTCTTTGAAAAGATTTTAAAGTCAGTCACCCTTTTGTTCCCCTCATCTTAACACAACCTATTTAACTTAAAATACTCAATTTAGATTTCTATTATCCAGTCAACAGATAAGTATTTTTAAAAGATTACATACAGATTTACCTTGTTGTCCAAGCCAAAATCTGTGAAGTTTTCTCATGAACTGCTGACTACAGAATAAATTTCATTATATATAACTTTTATTTAAACAGAATTAAAAAACAGAATGATTAATGATATTAAAATTAGTTTTGAGATAGATAAAAGCATATAAAATATAGACATTATCAAGAGCAGAATAGTTAACTTTTGCATCATTCACAAATATAATCTTACTTCTTTCAGAAATTCATACTTATACTAACAGCAAAATTTTAATCAGTATAGACTAATTATCAGTTAGAAAATGTAATGAAATTCACATACCAACTTTCAGGTATGGAAAGATTGCATTAAATACATTAAAATAAAGAGAAAATAAGAATATTTTGAATAAGTATTCAGTAGTTTAATATATGAGTGTCCAGTGCATACCTTTGAATAACTTAATTTTTTTTCTCATAGTAAATTTATGGTTAGTTAAATTTTGTCATTTCTACTAAGCCTCAGTTCACTTGGGGTTGTTCATCATACAATTTTATAGAAATACATGTAAACAGTACTAGATTCCTTTTTAATTTATCGAATTAGTGTAGTTTAATGTCAAAGACATGAACAGTTAAGCAATGTGTAGTGATTTATTTCTAAGGTGTTCTGTAGGAAATGATATTTGAATTTTCCATTAGCCAAGGTAATGAAAACAATCTCTAAAAGCTCCTGGTGATTTTTATGAAATGACACAATTGAGAGTGGTATTTAATCATATCCAATAATAACATTTTTCTTTTATTTCATAAAGTATGATATTTACTAAGTCCATACATTTTAGGAACTATGTGAACCATATACTAGAAGAAATGTAAAAGAGGTAGAAAGCACTGTGGAGTATACTTGGAAATTCTCCTTGGAAAGTTTTAAATTCACCTATAGACCCCTCTCTGCATGGAAGTCCTTATTTCCTTTGCTCATGAAGCTTCTTTGCAGCTGACCCAGTGGGATATCAGGGTTTTACTTTGCCCTTTATCCCTGAAACCAAGTCATCTATGAATAGTCCGTGAAATCAGCAGGGTAAGGTCATTTGCAGACACAGTTGCTGAGTTAGAAAAATAAGTATACAAATATAAATACAAATATATATATATATATATTCTAATTTGGATAAATGATATTTTCTTATAAAATAATTCATATTCTATATTCCTGGTGGTCACTAATAATTTCCATACCTGTGTGCATGTCTTTAAGTCCAGTGTACCTGTCTTTCTTTCTATTCTGCTCTTGTGACCATTTGAAACCAATTACTCCAGTCTCCCTTCATTTTAATCTGATTGCTCCCAGTTATCTTTGTGCACTTCAAACTTCCTCTCTGATCTCTACATACTGTTCTTCATCTATGTCATCCCTCAACCTACTCCTTCCATGTGAACTTTTATTTTCAGGTTTCTAAGTCTCCCTACTCTCTAAAAATTAACTTAAGCACTCCCTTCTCCAAAAATGTTTCCATGCTTAGATGGGAGCAACGTCATCCTCTCTAGAAGTGCCAAGTTCTAGAATGCATATATGAGTGCTCTTTGGAGCTTCTTATAATGCAGTCACCAGGCTCCATTCCCAGGTATTTGGTGAAATGATTCTGATGCAAGCCATAAGATTACATAGTTTGAAAACAAATCACTAGCTCAAAACTTCTCTGAGTTCCAGTGGTAAATTGACTTTGACATCATTGCATCTTAAAGGAAGAACTATGTTTTCTTAACTCCTCATTAACTTTTAGTCCCCAAGTTCTTGAATTACACCTGAAAAAAGAAAGAGGTAGCAAGTGCTTACCAAATTAGATTCTTAAAAAGGGCATTTCTAGGTTTGACAATAAACCTACTTTTTGTACATGTAATTTCAGGCAAGTTATTTAGCTTTTCTAAGCCTCAAATAGCTGAACTATAAATTGGGGGTCATAATGTCAGAGATTAGAGCTCTATTCTTTACTTGTATTTTCATAAGGGGACTTTTTGTCACTGTTTCTGTTGTGTAGCTGCTAGGTTGTGTATGACTCTTTTGTGACTCCATGGACTATAGCCCACCAGGCTCCTCTGTCCATGGAATTTCCCAAGCAAGAATACTGGAGTGGGTTACTATTTCCTTAAAAAAACACTAAGGGATTAACATCCCCTATCCCATAATACCTACATATTTACTCACTATTCAGTCTCCCTTCTGTAGTAACAGAACCCTAATACATCCAGAAACAATATACCCAACTATTGTAAAATTAAAGTCTACATAGCATGCCCACCTTCCATCTAGAAGTGCCCATATGATATTGATCAGTGAAATGTATACGCAACTCACTGGGAAGAAGTGCTGAGAAACCTCTTTATATAAGGAGTGTGGTAGGGTAGTGGTGGTTGGGCTGTGCAGATACACACTAACCTCACTCATATAATTTTGCCTTCTTTTATTTCTATAACATGGAACATGAGCATGATTGTTTAGGCAGCCATATTTTAAATTCAAGGGCAAATCTAAAAGATTCACAGCATCTTTACTCTGATATCCTAAGGCCAGTAAATCATGTACTCCAAAATTCTTGTCATGTAACAAAAACATGGTGTTTAAGTCACTGGGAGTGTCAGTTACTAATTGTTCAGTTGCCAAGTGGTGTCTGACTCTCTGTGACCCCATGAACTACAGCACAACAGGCTTCCCTATAATTCCTAAGTTTTCTCAAACTCATGCTTAATGAGTCAGCGATACCATCCAACCACCTCATTCTCTGTCACCCCCTTCTCCTCTTACCTTCAGTCTTTCCCAGCATAGTATTCAAATGCAACTTCTAACTGAAACAATTTTCTTCCACTCCTTATTCCTATCCTACAAATATAGTATGTATATATTTGTAAGAGTTAGAAAATAGTATATTTACACATAACCTAGTTTATCTGCTCCCTTTGGTGAGAATAGATGTTCATTTTGTGACTAAAGCTGAGTGGGGGAGTTTAATTCTGAGGAAATACCATTAAGAAGGCCATTAGGAGTTTAGTTTATTCATAGAGTTCATTGCATTCTCAAATCCAACTGCCAGTAATAAAGTTGGCATTTTGAGCCATCATCAAGCTTAAATTTTATTCATATTGTGGGATTGTGTGAGGTTTAACATAGCATTGAGTATAAAATGTCTGGTTGAGAACCTGATGCATAAGTATTTGCTACATTTGCTAAGTATAATCATGATCATCATTATCATCTTCATTATGAAAATTATTTTTAACCAGTGAGTCTCAGCTGTTTTGCTGACTTTAAGTTCAGTTCAGTTCACTTCAGTCATTCAGTTGTGTTCAATTCTTTGCGACCCCATGGACTGCAGAATGCCAGGCTTCCCTGTCTATCACAAACTCCCAGAGCTTTCTCAAACTCATGTCCATTGAGTTGGTGATGCCATCCAAATATCTCATACTCTATGGTCCCCTTCTCCTCCTGCCCTCAATCTTTCCCAGCATCAGGGTCTTTTCCAATGAGCCAGTTCTTCACATCAGGTGGCCAAAGTATTAGAGTTTCAGCTCCGGCATCAGTCCTTCCAATGAACATTCAGGAATGATTTCCTTTAGGACTGCTTGGGCCTCCTTGCTGTCCAAGGGATTCTCAAGAGTCTTATCCAACACCACAGTTCAAAACCATCAATTCTTCAGCACTCAGTTTTCCTTGTAATCCAACTCTCACATCCATACATGGTTACCGGAAAAACCAAAGCTTTGACCAGGCAGACCTCTGTTGGCAAAGGAATGTCTTGGCTTTTTAATATGGTCTCTAGTTTGGGCAAAACTTTTCTTCCAAGGAGCAAGAATCTTTTAATTTCATGGCTGCAGTCACCCTGCAGTGATTCTGGAGTCCAAAAAACTAAAGTCTGGCACTGTTTCCATTGTATACCCAGCTATTTGCCATGAAGTGATGGGACTGGATGCCATAATCTTAGTTTTCTGAATGTTGAGCTTTAAGCCAGCTTTTTCACTCTCCTCTTTCACTTTCCTCAAGAGGCTCTTTAGTTCTTCTTCCCTTTCTGCCATAAGGGTGGTGTCATCTCCATATCTGAGGTTGTTGATGTTTCTCCCAGCAATCTTGATTCCAGCTTGTTCTTCATCCAGCCCAACATTTCTCATGATGTACTCTACATATAAATTAAATAAACACAGATAAAATATACAGTTTGATGTATCCGTTTCCCAATATGGAACCAGTCTGTTTTTCCACGTCCAGTTCTAACTGTTGCTTCTTGACCTGGATGTAGATTGCTCAGGATACATGTCAGGTGGTCTGGTATCTCTTTAAGAATTTTCTACAGTTTGCTTGATCCATGCCGTCAAAGGCTTTGGCATAGTCAATAAAGCAGAAGCAGATGTTTTTCTGGAACTCTCTTGCTTTTTAGATGATCCCACGGATGTTGGCAATTTGATCTCTGGTTCCTCTGCCTTTTCTAAATCCAGCTTGAACATCTGGAATTTCATGGTTCATGTACTGTTTAACCCGGGCTTGGAGAACTTTGAGCCTCACTTTGCTGGTGTGTGAGAAGAGTGGAAATGTGCCATAGTTTAAGCACTCTTTGGCATTGCCTTTCTCAGGGATTGGAATGAAAACTGACCTTTTCCAGTCCTGTGGCCACTGCTGAATTTTCCAAATTTGCTGGCATATGGAGGCAAGCACTTTCACAGCATCATCTTTTAGGATTTGAAATAACTCAACTGGAATTCCATCACCTCCCCTAGCTTTGTTCGTAGTGATTCTTCCTAAGGCCCACTTGACTTCACATTCCAGGATGTCTGGCTCTAGATGAGTGATCACACAATCATAGTTATCTGGGTCATGAAGATCTTTTTTGTATAGTTCTTATGTGTATTCTTGCCACCTCTTCTTAATATCTACTGCTTCTGTTAGGTCCATATCATTTCTGTCCTTTATTGTGCCCATCTTTGCATGAAATGTTCCCCTGGTATCTCTAATTTTCTTGAAGAGATGTCTAGTCTTTCCCATTCTATTGTTTTCCTGTATTTCTTTGCACTGATCACTGAGGAAGGCTTTCTTATCTCTCCTTGGTATTCTTTGGAACTCTGCATTCAAATGGGTATATCTTTCCTTTTCTCCTTTGCCTTTAGCTTTTCTTCTTTTCTCAGCTATTTGCAAGGCCTCCTCAGACAAGTGTTTTGCTTTTTTGCATTTCTTTTTCTTGGGTAGGGATGGTCTTGCTCACTGCCTCCTGTACAATGTCACGAACCTTCATCCATAATTCTTCAGGCACTCTATCAGATCTAATCTGTTGAATCTATTTGTCCCTTCCACTGTATAATCGTAAGGGATTTGATTTAGGTCATACCTGAATGGTCTAGTGGTTTTCCTTACTTTCTTCAATTTAAGTCTGAATTTGGCAATAAGGAGTTCATGATCTGAGCCACAGTCAGTTCTTGGCCTTGCTTTTGCTGACTGTATAGAACTTCTCCATCTTTGGCTGCAAAGAATATAATCAATCTGATTACAGCATTGACCATCTGGTAATGTCCACGTGTAGAGTCTTCTCTTGTGTTGTTGGAAGAGGGTGTTTGCTATGACCAGTGCCCATTGTAGGCAAAACTCTATTAACCTTTGCAGTGCTTCATTCTATACTGCAAGGCCTAATTTGCCCATTACTCCTGGCATTTCTTGATTTCCTGCTTTTGCATTCCAGTACCCTATAATGAAAAGGACATCTTTTTGGGGTGTTATTTCTAAAAGGTCTTCTTGGTCTTCATATAACTGTACAACTTCACCTTCTTCAGCATTACTGGTCAGGGCATATACTTGGATTACTGTGATATTGAATGGTTTGCTTGGAAATGAACAGAGATTATTCTGTCGGACTTTTTTTTTTTTTTTTTTACTATAATGGCTACTCCATTTCTTCTAAGGGATTCTTGCCCACAGAAGTAGATATAATGGTCATCTAAGTTAAATTCACCCATTCTAGTCCATTTTAGTTTGCTGAGTCCTAAAATGTTGATGTTCACTCTTGCCATCTCCTGTTTGACCACTTCCAATTTGCCTTGATTCATGGGCCTGACATTCCAGGTTCCTATGCAATATTGCTTCTTACAGGATTGGACTTTACTTCACATCCACAACTGGGTTTGTTTTTGCTTTGGTTCCATCTCTTCATTCTTTCTGGAGTTATTTCTCTACTGATCTCCAGCATTATATTGGGTACCTACCAATCTGGAAAGTTCATCTTTCAGTGTCCTATCCTTTTGCTTTTCATACTGTTCATGGCATTCTCAAGGCAAGAATACTGAAGTGGTTTGCCATTCCCTTCTCCAGTGGACCACATTTTGCAGAACTCTCCACCATGACCCGTCCATCTTGGGTGGCCCAACAGGGCATGGCTCATAGTTTCATTGAGTTAGACAAGGCTCTGGTCGTGTGATCAGATTGGCTAGTTTTCTCTGATTGTGGTTTTCATTCTGTCTGCTCTCTGATGAAGAAGGATAAGAGGCTTATGGAAACTTCCTGATGGGAGAAACTGACTGCATGGGAACCTGGATCTTGTTCTGATGGGCAGGGCCATGCTTAGTAAATCTTTAGTCTGATTTTCTTTTGATGGGCGGGGCTATGTTTCCTCCCTATTATTTGAGCTGAAGCCAAACTATGGTAGAGGTAGCGAAGATAATGGTGACTTCCTACAAAAGGTCCCATGCATGCACTGCTACATTCAGTACCCCCAACCTTGCAGCAGGCCACCGCCATTCCACGCCTCCACCAGAGATTCCTGGACATTCACGGACAAGTCTGGGTCAGTTTCTTGTAGGGTCACTGATACTTTCTCCTGGGTCCTGGTGCGTACAAGGCTTTGTTTGTGCCTTCCACGAGTCTGATTCCACAGTTGCGTAAGTTCTGGAGGCTCTATGGTGGGGTTAATGGCAACATCCTCCAAGAGGGCTTATGTCATACCCAGGTCTGCGGCACCCAGAGCCCCTGCCCTTGCTGCAGCCCACTGCTGACCCGAACCTCCACAGAAGACACTCAAGCACAGTTCTGTCTCAGTCTCTGTGAGGTCTCTGGGGCCTGGTCTGCACAAGGTTTGTTTGAGTCCTCTGGGTGTTTCTGGTGGGTATGGGGTTTGATTCTGAATGTGATTTTGCCCCTTCTACAATCTTGCTGGGGTTCTCCTTTGCCCTTGGACATGGGGTATCTCCTCAAAGTTGCTCCAGCATCACAGCTGCCACTGGCTTTAAACCGTCATTTTAATTCCTTCAAATTTCTGTCTATTTGTAATCTTTGGGTTGACTTTACCATATTCCTAGGATTTCCCTCAGGGCTCAGATGGTAAAGAATCTGCCTGCAATGTGGTAGACCTGGTTAGGAAGATTCCCTGAAGAAGGAAATGCCAATACAACTCCAGTATTTCTGCCTAGAGAATTCCATGGACAGAGGAGGCTGGCAAGCTACAGTCCATGGGATCACAAAAAGTAAGACATGTATTAGCAACTGACACTTACTTTTTTCCATTCATATACTTCTTTTTCTTGTCTGTTTGATCCCGGTTTTCCTGCTCCTTGACTGTAGGCACATTGCTCCCTTTGATGTGTATTTTGCTTTAAATAATGTATAAGTAAAATATGTTAAAATGACCACAATACCATCTTTAACATAAGAGACATTCAACCAATGTAAGTTGAATGGAATATTATAAACTCTTATCTTAGCTTTTTCAGTTCCTTATCCCTCTGGCTAACTCCACAGCCCTTGGCCACCAGTTGTCTGAATCTCTGCATATCAGTAAAACTTTGGTGCATGTGTTGGTCCCCTCTTCCTTCCTCTATCTTGAGGCTTTCTGTTCCCAACATTAAAAAAAAAATCCAAAAACACATTTATCTTTTATATATAATATTCTATGGCTTCTGATATCCCTATAAATATTTTGACCTCATGATTTAACAGATACTTCAATATCATACAAAAGGGACATATAGTTAAATATGCACAAGTGAAGAAACAGGTAGAAATAAGGAATAATACAAAATGAAAGAAATGGCTACCCACTCAAGTATTCTTGCCTGGAGAATCCCGTGGACAGAGGAGCCTGGGGGGCTATAGTCCATTGGGTCACAAGAGTTGCACATGACTGAACAACTAAACCACCACCACAAAATGAAGTATATACTGGTATTTTAGATGAAATAGCTGAGAAAAAGACTCTTTTATGCTAAGAAGTGGACAAGTATAAGCATCTTCCAAGCTTGTGACCTCTTATAATCATATTTACATTATTTACTATCATGGCAAGTCTCTGAAAGCAATAGCTTTGCCTTCCAGACAAAGGTCACCATGAACAGCTGGTTAAGCTCTTATTGTACAACTGGAGAGGACCCCATTCACAGAGACTAGGATGTAAATAGGGTCTCTCAGAATTGTTCCACATGGTAATCAAACTCCAGACTCTGCCTCAATGATTTTTAATTGTTTGGGGCCATATTTTTGAGGAGATAGAAAATAAAATTTAGATTTGAAAAACAAATCAATTATTTTATATTGGAAGATCTTTCTGCAAATAATCATTCAGAGAAAATCATGTTTAGTTTTGGGGATCAGAATTTTATCCATTGTATTAAGTAACTAGATAAATAAAATAATAATTAGAAATAAGTAGCATGCCTTTGCAGATTGTAGATGTTTAAAGGTTGTTGGAGAAACAGGATTGGACTCACTAGTAATCTTTAAAAGTAACTTACAGTGTATTGTGAAATATTGGTAAAATCAGACAGTGAAAACTGATATAAAACTCTTAGTTTGTTTCAGAGTTATTCAACTGATTATCAATGATTCTACTTATGTTTCTTCTTAATGTTTTCTTATACTATCAGTAGTTAATTGCACATAGTATTTTTTACAACTTGTAGTGAATACTCTTTTATAAGAATTATTTAAATGTTAAGATTTAAATTTCAAAATACCACTTTTCCATAATCAAAAGCATAATAACATATTTTATAAACTCTAAGTGTGATTTTTCTTTTACTAAAGTACTTTGTGTGCATAATAAACCTTTTAAAAAGTCTTTATTTTTAAACAAATATATTTTAACATTTGCCTCTCACTACCAGAAAGCTCCAAATAATACTTTTTGATTATGCTGAAGCAGTGAAAATATGTATTTACCATGAGTTTTCCAATGCCCAGGCTATAATATCTGACCTAGGTTTCTTGTCCAAAATGGTAAACACCTGATACAAGAATTTACATTTGAAAATAGAAGCAAATTGAAAGTCTATGATGAAGTGAATATTGTTGACTGAATTCCACAGAAAAAGACTGACAAATCCCCAGTTATTCACCTCTCTTTTTATGTTTTTCTGCATTCTCTAAACTGTTCTTTCATTTAAACAATTTTTAACTTAATATATTCAGTTTCTGCTTGCCACCAAACTATCTTCCATGAAAACAGGTAAACAAGGAACTTCTTGCCTTTTTCTCTACTCCAGTCAAAAAAGCCAGTGGAACTGGCATATCACACCGTTGTTATTGGTTAGTCACTTCAGTCATGTCTGACTTTTGTGACTCCCATGGATTGTAGCTCACCACGCTTCTCTGCCCATGGGATTTCCCAGGCAAGAACACTATAGTGGGTTGCCATTTCCTTCTCTAGGGATCTTTCCAACCCAGGGATCAAGCTCATGTCTCCTGCATTGCAGGTGGATTCTTTACCACTGAGCCACCTGGGAAGTCCAGCATATCACATTACTGCTACAATAAGTTTATTAAAGAATGTTTTGCACATGGCATTTCATTGTTCAGCTTTTAATGACTTGTCATTGCTCTAAATAAGAGCTTTTTGAAGTAGACATTACCAATATTTGATAAAAACTCAAAAAAGTTGAGCAGGCTGTTAAAGAAACATATTGTTTAGAAAGAGAACTTGAAACCCAGAACTATTAGCTCCTAAAGCCATACTTTTTATTAAAAAGGAATATGATTAACATATTTGTATAGAACTTCAGATTACATAACACTTTCCCAGAATTTACTATTATATTCAAAAGAACCCTGAGGGAGAATGTATATAGCATTTATGTCTATTTTATTCATTCAAGAAATGTACTGATCTCTTATCGCGATCATCTTGCCCACAGTTATAAATAAAAGATAAAACAATTCTGGATCCTATCAAGCTTACCTAACAGTGGACAAGCATGAAAGCAATACATAAACATACATTTCCAGTCAGGAAAAATTATTCCTGAATAGAGTGCCAACCACTGTAAATTATCTGAGATTTTGAAAAAAGGCAACAACTTATTCTGTCCCAGTTTCATGGATACTGGCAGAAGACCTGAGATTCTTAGGTCAGAAACAAAGGACAGTATCTGCTCACAGCAATAGCAGTACCCAGAGTAGCAGCATGGAAACAATCTCTCAATTATTTAAGAAACAATCAATCTCCTTCCAGCCTATGAAGGAGAACCACAGTCCCTCAGCCCTGGAAGACCTGGCCATCTGAACCCCACTTGGCACTGACTGAGGCCAGCACAGTGTCCCTCTGGGCACACACGCCACAGTCACAGGCAAGCTGGAAGCTCTGAAAAAAAGAGTTTGGGGGAAGAATTACTGCTGACAGCCCTGGAGATTTTTCCCACACACACTTTTAATCGATGAGCCCACTATAACCTTTCCCAGTTTCCAAGGATAATACAAAGAGGGACAGGTGACACCTCCAAACACAGTGAATCATACCACAGGAAAGGGAGCCTAAGCATTGGGAAACCACATATTTTATAATGTGCAGTAAGCCTATGTGGCCTTTACTATAGCAAGAAACATTATCTTTATTATACTGAACTATGAATAAAAGATCTAACTTTTACTAAAGAGATATACAACCTCTATCTTTCTAGTCTGTTTGCTAAACAAATGTTCTTAAAAAGATAACCCATGGTCAAAAGTTGAGTTTGAAGAGGTAAGGTAGCTGGTATTTGTAACATGCCATACCAGAGAAAAGGGAGCTATGAAGAGAAAGGGTTCCAGAAATCTCTACCTGGGCCTCCTTTGACTAAAAATGTCATCACAAGACATTGCAAGGAAAAATTTTCAGAGAAAGAACATTCAGAAATTCTCAGTTCTGAACGTTTGGGAAGGGTCCTCCAATCTTCTTTAGCACACACTGAATATTGCTAACAGTACATTATCAGGTCCATTTTAGTGTCACCTGAGGGGAAAAAGATATTTTTACCAAAATATGGAGACTTGAATTAAAGAGGAATTACATAAGGCACTTGTCAAAAATGGAAAGACAGATTTTAATGAGCTACTGTGGTATGGGAGAGAGACTTCAATATAGAATTTAACTAAATATCACTGAAGCAAAGGTAGAGAGTTTTCAAGTACTGGACTGAGATTATATTAATAGAAAATTACCTGAGGATATTAGTTAATGTGTTTAGTCCATTTGTATTTGCTGATTGGTGCTGACTAAAGAGGTCCCTTTCTTCCCACAGAGGGAAACAAGGGCTCTACATTTCTTGCTATATTTCAAAGGGGTAGTTCTCAGTCTTTGGGAAAGGAATTCCTGGGTCATACAATTGGCCCAAAGCCAGGAGAAAATTTACATCTCAAAGAGTAGAGAAACAATTTACAATGGCAAGCTTTTTAAAGTAAATATTCTGAGAAAAGTGAAGTCAAAGACAACAAGAAACCTGTCTAAACTGTAGTAAAGCCGGGAAGGGAATGCTAAGATTGTCTTCATCACTTGTACTTGGAGGTACATCTCAGTACAGGCACTATTCCCAACGGGAAAGTGAGAGAGCAGGGAGCTTCTTTCCCAAACTGAGATCTCTCACAGCCTTTATGGGCTTCCCAGGTGGTGCTAGTGGTAAAGAATCCACCTGTCTATTATAAACAATGCTACAATAAACATTGGGGTATGCGTGTCTCTTCCAGTTCTGGTTTCCTTGGTGTGTATGCCCAGGAGTGGGATTGCTGGGTCATATGGCAGTTCTATTTCCAGTTTTTTAAGGAATCTCCACACTGTTCTCCATAGTGGCTGTACTAGTTTGCATTCCCACCAACAGTGTAAGAGGGTTCCCTCTTCTCCACACCCTCTCCAGCATTTATTGCTTGTAGACTTTTTGGATAGCAGCCATCCTGACTGGCGTGTAATGGTACCTCATTGTGGTTTTGATTTGCATTTCTCTTGATAATGAGTGATGTTGAGCATCTTTCATGTGTTTGTCAGCCATCTGTATGTCTTCTTTGGAGAAATATCTGTTTAGATCTTGGCCCAGTTTTGGTACACACACACAATGGAATTTACTCAGCCATTAAAAAGAATACATTTGAATCAGTTCTATGAGGTGGATAAAACTGGAGCCCATTATACAGAGTGAAGTAAGCCAGAAAGATAAACACCAATACAGTATACTAACGCATATATATGGAATTTAGAAAGATGGTAACGATAACCCTATATACAAGACAGAAAAAGAGACACAGATGTACAGAACAGACTTTTGAACTCTATGGGAGAAGGCGAGGGTGGGATGATCTGAGAGAACAGCATCAAAACATGTATATTATCAAGTGTGAAACAGATCGCCAGTCCAGGTGGGATGCATGAGACAAGTGCTCGGGGCTGGTGCACTGGGACGACCCAGAGGGATGGGATGGGGAGGGAGGTGGGAGGGGGGGTTTGGGATGGGGAACACATGTAAATCCTTGGCTGATTCATGTATGGCAAAAACCACTACAATATTGTAAAGTAATTAGCCTCCAACTAATAAAAATAAATGGGAAAAAAAAAAGAATCCACCTGTCAATGCAGGAAACACAAGAGATGCTGGGTTCGATCCCTGGGTGGGGAAGATCCTTTGGAGTAGGTAATGACAACCTGCTCCAGTATTTTTGCCTGGAGAATCCCCTAGGCAGAGGAGTCTGGCAGGCTAAGGTCCATATGGTGGAAGAGTCAGACTGAGGCAACTTAACACACACAAGCACATATGCATCTTGATGTTGCTTGTTTCTGACTTAGTTTTGACAGTTTTTCTTTCTGTGTTTTAATGGATGGAAGAAAATGCACATTAAATATGTGTTGAGCATCTTCTATGTGCAAATCTTAAAAGACAGAAATGATTCTCCTTTCAAAGGACAGAAAATAGAATATAGAAGTGAGTTGTTGATGTTTATCTGCAGAAAAGAATTTTTTAATATCTGTCTTCAATGAGAAAGTATTCTGAGAAAGATCTTCACCTTTTCTGCATCTATTCGGCAAGCAAACCCACATGCAAATAAGTTTAGTTCAGATGAAGTCATAAGGGATGACCTCTCAACCCTGAGATGTTCAATTACAAGAACCATGAAAGGGTATCCAAACAAGGTCCTGCTATTAGAGATCAGTAAATCATCTGGTTGAGATACTTATCTGCTCATTTTAAAAAATGAGACAAAGAGTTTGAAATGGTGAGAGTAAAATTGCAAGGCAATGTCTATTATTGAAGATTTTTCAGATTGCTAAATTAAAGTGATTACTTAAGGAGCAGAGGGATTTAACAGCCAACATCACACCCAATCATGCATTAAAAGAGCCACCCTTTAAAAATGGCTGAAAAAGCCATTTACTCAATTTTAAATGATTTCCTTGTTTAAAGTGACTGACTGAAACTTTGGAGATCTAAGTTAGAAGTTTGTAAAATGAACAACCTCAATCCAACTAGTCCAAATGTAGAGTGGCCTTTATAACTTAAAAAGTAATAATAGGATGTGAACGATTACACAGCAGTGCATAATGCTTTACCATGCAATATAGAATGATTTAAAATATTCTTTTGACATTTAGAAGAGAATATCTCAAATAGCAGAAATGGGTAGAATGGAGGAAACTGATACTTGATCTAACTGCTGAACTTCAATATTTTCTTACAATGTGCTCATCATCCCTTATGTACATTCTTCACATAGATAAAAGGGAAGGTTTCTCATAAGGCAGATGATGGGACCATGATATTTGGCACAGGTGGTACTTATAGATGACTCACAGCTTGACATCCACTGATGGGGTTGGTATAAAGGGCAGATTCATATCTAAAGAGTGTACTCAGTAACATTTTCAATGTTCTTCTCAGAGTTAAATTCAGAAAACGTACAGGGGTATGAAGTATGAGTCACAAGCAAAGTTAACATAAGTTAGTCAGATGATGCTTAGAAATGAAGAATACTGAAGGGGAAAAACTATAAATTATCACTATAAATAAAAAATATAATCTTTACAGTCATTAATTGACACATATATTTAATATGGATTTATAATTCATATTTATGTATGTACTATAAAAGCATGTGGGGGTTGTTACAAGTTCTTTTATTTGTATTTGTAGTCTATATCATTTCCTTTTTGGCTAAAAATAAACATTTTTCTTTTACACTTGATTCATTCAAAGATTTGGGACAAAATGGCAGTGTAGAAGGACCTGAGCTTACCTCTTCTCTCAAGAATATCAATATCACAACTAACTGTTGAACAATCTGTGTTACAAAGGACTGGAACCTACCAAAAAGATATTCTAGTTCCAAAGACAAAGAAGCCACAATGATATGGTAGGAGGGGTGCATTCACAATACAATAAAATCCTATACCCACCAGGCAGAGATGGTACTAATAAATGCCTTACAGCATGGCATCCACTTATGGGATTAATATATAGGGCACATTTTTATCTAGAGAGTATACTAAGTAAGGTATTAAATGTTCTTTTCCAAAGTTAAACTCAGGAAAACTACAAGGGTATAAAGTATGAGTCACACAAAAAGTTAATGTAAGTTACCTAAATGATGCTTAGGAATGAAGAATATTGAATGGTAAAAATTATACATTATCACCATAAATAAAATATAATTGTTATAGTCATTAATTGACATTATCTTAAATTAATACAAATTTAAATTGATATTTATATGTGTACTCAACTTGTATGTAAGAGGGTATTTTTACAAGTTGTTTTATGTATATTATCACAGTTTCTATTATCTCCTTTTTTGACTAAAAATAAAAAATGATTCTTTTACCCTTTGGTTCATTCAGTGAATGAGTTTACAAATTAAAATTTTCAATAGTTTTGTATTGAAATATCTTTTTACTTCAATTTATAAAAGAAAACATGTAGGCTGAGAACTCTTTATATTTTAATTCCATCATAATTACTTACATTTGCAAATACATTAAAAAAAAAAGTCTAGTCACACAGTTAGGCAGCTAATTGTGTTGAAAATACAATTGCATGCTCACAAAGTTAATCATGCCCCTAGGGTGTACACTTCTGTTTCAGAACTATTTTTAGACCCTTAGGAACTTTAGGGCCACCTCTCGATTCTGGAAAATAATGCCAAAATATAACTCACTAAATGTTGCCTCACATTTATTTCAAACCACAAGCCTAAATTTGATTGCAAAATAACAGTAAGAAATTAGAAGTTTAAAAGCTGTCAACTGTGAACATGACAAATAGGGATGCTTCACCATCAATTTTCTATGTATACAATAATGTTACATAAGGAGCTGATGTTCTTCACAGTAGGAAAGGAGTCATGTATTGCAAATCTTAAACTTGATAGGAAAATTTACTTTCTATTCTCATTCTTTGTGAGAAAAAATGTGGCATATTTAAAGGACTCTGAGATTTCAATTGTTTTATCTAATATCCATGCTAACATCGATACATTAAAGTGTTAAGAACCTAAAGAATTTGAGACTGTTCTTCAGCAGGGAAAAAAAAATCCTGAAATTTCTCTACACATATGGCATGTATTTCTTCACTATTCTAGTTCAAATGTTTTATTCTAGAATTATAATTATCAATTTTCTCTTGAAAACATTCCCTAATCTTATTAACCTTTTAAAAGTTCTCAAATGTACCTCTTATTAAACTATATTGAATTTTTTAAAAAGTGCCTCTTGTGTGTATTGATGTTTAGAAAGAAAAAGTGGAGAATTAAATTAGTTTTTAAATATAAATTAGCTGAAACCTTATCAAGAATAACTTGCCCATCAAAAAGGAAGGGATATATGTATACCTACAGCTGATTCATGTTGAGGTTTGACAGAAAACAATTGTAAAGCAATTATCCTTCAATTAAAAAAAATTAAAAAAAATAACTTGCCCTTATGTTACATTCTGCGTATTAATTTATAAATGCTATTTTATTGTGCTATCTTGTACTACAAGATTATAAGATTCCTTGTCTAAAAGCATTTCTGAGCATATCAATATTTCATAATTTTGATCTGTTATCCTTGTTTTATACTTCACTATCAATCATTTTATATAGATGGCCAATAGGTATATGAAAAGATGTTCAACGTTGCAAATTATTAGAGAAATGCAAATCAAAACTATAATGAAGAACAACCTCACACCAGTCAGAATGGCCATGATTAAAAGTCTACAAATAACAAATACTGGAGAGAGTGTGGACCAAAAGGAATGTTCCTACACTGTTGGTGGGAATGTAAGTTGGTGTAGCCACTGTGAAAAAACAGTATGGAGGTTCCTCAGAAAACTAACAATAGAATTACTATATGATCCAGCATTCCTAGACATTTTATCTGGACACAGACAAAACTATAATTCAAAAATATACATGCATCCCTATGATGAAAGTAGTGTTATTCACCGTGGACATGGAAACAATCAATAGATGAATAAATAAAGAAGATATGGTAGATGTATACAGTGGGATACTACTCAGCCATAAAAAGAACAAAATAATGCCATTTGCAGCAGCATGGATGCTAATCTCTAGTTATCATACTAAGTGAAGTACGTCAGAAAGAAAAAGACAAATACCATATGCTATCACTTGCATGTGGAATCTAAAATACGACACAAGTGAACCTATCTATGAAACAGAATCATGGATATAGAGTACAAACTGCTGGTTGCCCAGAGGGAGGCATTGATGGAGACATTGAGTGGGAGGTGGGGTTAACAGATGTAAGCTTTTACATATATATATATATGTATACACACACACACACACACACACACACACACACATATATATATATAAATAGAATGGATAAACAATGAAGTCCTAAGGTATAGCATAGAGAAATATATTCAATATCCTATGATAAACCATAGGGCTTCCCAGGTGGCTCAGTGGTAACAAACCTGCCTGCCAATGTAACAGATGCAAGAGATTCAGGTTTGATTCCTAGATCTGGAAGATGTCCTGGAGTAGGAAATGGCAACCCACTCCAGTATTCCTGCCTGGAAAATTCCATGGACAGAGGAGCCTCGTGGGCTACAGTCCATGGGGTCGCAGAGTCGGACACAACTGAGCAACTTTCACTTTTATATATATATACACACACACACATATGTGCATATATATATATACACACACACACACATACTTTTATATATATATATACAAAAATATACCCATGCACAAATCTACATACATATATACCAGAAATTAAAACAACATTGTAAATCAACTACACTTCAATTTAAAAAATCAGTTTATGAGAGAGATGCCATAGTTACTTGCTCAGGAAAGAAGAGTTACAAATATGGAAAAGGGGATTATTTCCACTAAGAGAAGATCAATGATTGGAATTTAAGGTCATCTTCTCAGTCAGCTATTCTCCCAGTACTGATTTTGTATCATGTCAACAGCATTTCTAAGTGTGATTTCTGCCAGAAGATAGGTATCTGGAGGATGAGGATCCATAACAACAGCAATCATTTATTTGTGGGCTTCCTAGGGGTCTGACAGTGTGCTGAGTGTTTTCCACCTTTTTATGTATTCCATATAATAAAGTTGTGAAATAAACATTGTTCCTATCTTATAAAATGCAAGCCAAGTCTTAGATAATTTCTCTGACTTACAAAGCTGGTAAGTAGTGAAAGTGATATTTCAACCTAAGAATCCATTGTCTCTATTCCTAAGTGGTGTCAAGTGACAGCTGAGACAGAGACCTGAGCATGAAGAAGGGGAAGTAAATGTGATGTCATGGTACTTCCCTATCATTTTCAGATATTATGAATCCATAGGAATCCAAACTCTTTATTCACTAGGGGAAAAAAATCTCACTTTTCCTTTATAATTAGTGCAGCTCAGATTTATTCTATAGAGAAATCTTTCTTAATGATCACAAGATTCTTTTTCTGCAGTGTCAAGGTCCATTTTGTATAAGTTATAATAAAATATAATGTGTGGTAGTGTATACCCTTAGTCTTCACCTATTCCTTAGAGAACCTAGAGTTTGATCATATTTCAGAAAATACAATATAAAGTACTGATAATAACACTATAATAAGAAAAATCAAAGAACGAAAGAACAGATAAATGAAAGAGTGAATGTGCAACATATCCAGTTTGGTTTAATAATTTTTCCCAAATGATAAATGTTATATCAAATATGCTTAGAAACTTTCTAGTTCTTCCAAAGTTAAAAATTAATTTTGAAGAAACTACTTTCAGTTTATTTAACATTCTTGAGGCACTGAGCCCAACTAATGTGACTGCTACATTAAAATACCAGGTTACTTGAACTCATACCATACAAGTTATTTCTCATGCCAGGGTTCATCAGAAACTCTTACATGATATGCTAGGAATTTATTTATCATGAAATAAATATCACATGCCTGGTTAAACAGAACATGATTTTAAGCCCAAAAATTATAGAACAGTCACTTCATTGGTTGGTTGCAAGATATGGAAACTAAATGAATGGATAAATACATCTTCCCAAACTTTGGCAATGTTTTATTTATCCAGCCATTCATTAATAACTTTGGAACACTGTTTTTATATAAAGAAAATGTAAGGAGTTAAAAATCTATGAAACCATCTCTAATCTCCCAGGAATTGTCATATAACTTAAGACATTACTCATTAATACCTCACTATCATTTCCCAGTTGCCCAAATAGTCTTTCTCCCCACAATAATACTTTGTAATATTATCTATTTATACAAGTCACTGATTTCAAAAATTTTATGTTTCATTTCCAACAATAGATTAAGTTCTTCAAAAAGTAAATACAATTCAACTATAATATGCATAGTGCCTGCCTGCTCTGACTCTTTACAACACTATGGACTGTAGTCCACCAGGGTCCTGTGTCCATGGGATTCTCCAGGCAAGAATATTGGAGTGGGTTGCCATTTCCTCCTCCTGAGCATGCATAGTAGAGGGTCTAATTAATTGCGTTAGAAAACTCCTTATATCCCTTCACCACTGTTGCTCAGAGTGTGACCTAGGGCTTCCTTGAGAACCCATCTAAAGATCTGTAAAGTCAAACTATTTCAGAATAATACCAAGACTTTTTCTGCCTTTTTCATTCTCATTCTCTCCTAAGTTTACTAAGCATTTTTTTTTTCCAGAGGCTACATGCATTGATAATACAATAGCCTGAATCCAGAAGATTTGAGAACCCAGCTGTCTTCTATTAAGGCTAATACTGAATAGATTTGCAAAAAGCAAAACAATGCCACTCTTCTCACTAGATTATTCTTTTCCTGAAAATATATTTATTTTCCATAAAATTCTATTCATTTGACTTATAATGGTTTTCCAGTTATTTCAAAAATAAGTAAATCAGTATTTTGAGAGTTTTTTCAGGTTTAATTTGCAATATAATAAATAACAAGAAATATAATGCACATAGAACAAACTCTTTGGAGTTTTCGATAATTTTTAAGTGTCCAAATAAGTTCTGAGCCCCTAAAGTTTTTACTGCTTTTAAGGGTTTCTCAAAAGGATAAATACTGATAAAGTTATTAATAGGAAGAGTAACTACCATTTATTTTTTTTTCCAATCAGCTAGCCATCTTACACATCTTATAGCATTTAATCCTCCACAGCATTAGAATATACATACTGCTCTCCTCTTTTTATGGGAAAGAAGTCTGCAGCTCAGGATGGCCAGGATGTTTATTTACAGATGATAAGAGGAAGTACTGAGCTTTACAATGTGTCTGATTAAATTTAAATTAAAATTCTTAACCATTACACTAATCAACTTCAAGGAAGACTCATAAACTTGTTGCATGAGCACACAAAAAGTTCTCTATCATAAGTCATTAGGGAAATGCAAATTAAAATCCCAAGAAGATGCCACTATAATGTCCATAATAAATAAGCCAGAAAATAACAAATATTGGTGGAGATATAAAGAAGTGAAGAGCCTTCATATAATGCTAGTGGGAATATAAAATGGTACAGCTACTTTGTGAAACAGTCTGGTAGTTTCTCAGGCAGTTACATAGGAATTATGATCCAGCTATGCCATTCCTTACTTAGGTGTATAGCCAAGACAAATGAAGCATATGTCCATGTAAAAACTTGTACAGAAATTTTGATAGCAGCCTTATTCATAATAGCCCATAAGTAGAAACAACCCAAATGTGCATCAGTTGATAAATGAATAAATACAATGTGGCATACCCATACAATTAAATATTATTCAATCCTAAAAAGGAATGAAGTTCTGATACAAACCACAACATGAATAAATCTCAAAATCCTTAAGTGAAAGAACCCAGATACATAGGACTACATACTGTATGATTTCATTTATATGATGTCATGAAAAGGGGAATTTAAAGAGACAGGAAGAAAAGAGAAGAGACAAGTAGATAAGTAGTTAACTGAGATTGGCAGTGGGAACAAAGAGAAAAGGTAAATAAGCATAAGGAATCATATCATGGTCATTAAAAAAAAAAAAAAAGCCCTAAAATTGATGCATGAGATAGTTGTACCACTTAGTCAATATATTAAACACTATTGAATTGTATACTTGAAATGGGTGAATTTTATAACATATAAAATATGCCTCAATAAAGAGGTTTAAAAAAAAGAGAGATGTTGCATAGGTTTGTTTGTGTATTAGTCGCTCAGTCACGTCCAACTCTTTGTGACCCCACGAACTGTAGCCCACCAGGCTCCTCAGTCCATGGGATTCTCCAGGCAAGAACACTGGGGTAGGTTGCCATTCCCTTCTCCAGTGCATAGGTTACTGACATCTATTTGAAAATGACTCCTATTACCAATTACTAAAGAACTGTATAGTAAAGAAATATCAGCCAGGTAACTGAGTAATAGTAAAGAAAAAGATCACTGATGCAATGGACTTGAACTTGGGCAAACTTTGGGAGATGGTGAGGGACAGGGAGACCTGGCATGCTGCAGTCCATGGGGTGGCAAAGAGTCAGACAGAGCTAGGTGACTGAACAAAGAAAAATATGCAAACTTAGTGACTGAAAGCCTAATATAGATTAGGGAGACAATACGTGAATATGGTCAACACAGAATAAAGCTCGGATGGGGATGAAAAAACTTAAACAGAAAAAAGTATGAGAATAATGAAACAAAGACCAGGGAGCCAAGTCAGTGCTGCTATTTCAAATTCTGAGAGCAAATTGCTACTTGTTAGATTACAATATACTTTGTCCAAAGCAATGTGAAGACAGACATCAAGATCAAAATTTTTATTTCCTTTGAATCAGGGATTCCTGCTATGGTAATTCATGCTCAAGAGATTGTCTCTTCTATAGAAGAAAAAAGGTTTTACTCAAAATAGTTAAAATATAAATCCTCATCATTTTTCTCAATGATGAAAAAATTGAAAATTACTTATATTCTTTAAGAAGAATATTTTAAGTAAATAACTGTATTCTTATATGAACTCGTGTGATAAACTGTTACCAATGAAATTGTGATAAAGGTAATTACTTATGTTAAAATGTTTAATGTCAAAGGCAAAATACAAAACTGCATACACTATGGCTCTAAGTAGAGCAACATAGAAAAAGAAATGAAATATGCCAAAATAAATACTTTAATATCTCATCATACAAATATAATAATGGTCACTTTTTTTGATTTCTCAAAATCTAGGTGATTTATTATTTTTTTTTTTAATATTTTTTTGAGTGGATCATTAGATTTTCTAAAATTAGGATGTATTAAATTTGTGAAGAAAATTTTACTAAAATATCTTTAAGGATATACTATTTATTAATATTTCTACTGAATTCAACCTTGAGCATTAATAGAATACCAGTTTTAGTTTAGATTTTGTTTTGAAGGTGGGTCTGGAGAAACATAGGCAAAATAAAGAAATAAAAGTAAAGAATTTTTAAAAGTTTAAAACAAGAACACATTTAGGAGGCTTGAGGAAATGGACTTATTTGTATTGACCTAAGGAATCGGGGTTTAGATAGATGAGTACAAGGAGTTACTTCACAGCCTGCAAGCACATAGATGGAGGCACAAAGGAAAGCAGTGCCAGACCTTCTCAGTTAGGGTCAATTTATGAAACTAAGGTTAAGGAGTGACATTTTAGATGAGGGCTAACTTACTCCACTGCTATTTCTGTTTATTGACTATGCCAAAGACTTTGACTGTGTGGATCACAATAAACTGTGGAAAGTTCTAAAAGAGATGGAATACCAGACCACCTGACCTGCCTCTTGAGAAACCTGTATGCAGGTCAGAAAGCAACAGTTAGAACTGGACATGGAACAACAGACTGGTTCCAAATCGGGAAAGGAGTACGTCAAGGTTGTATATTGTCCCCCTGCTTATTTCACTTATATGGAGAGTACATCATGAGAAATGCTGGGCTGGATGAAGCACAAGCTGGAATCAAGATTGCTGGGAGAAATAGCAATAACCTCAGATATGCAGATGACACCACCCTTTTGACAGAAAGTGAAGAACTAAAGAACCTCTTGATGAAAGTGAAAGAGGAGAGTGAAAAAGTTGGCTTAAAGCTCAACATTCAGAAAACTAAGATCATGGCATCTGGTCCCATCACTTATTTGGCAAATAGATGGGGAAACAGTGGAAACAGCTGGGGACTTTATTATTTTGGGCTACAAAATCACTGCGGATGGTGATTGCAGCCATGAAATTAAAAGACACTTACTCCTTGGAAGGAAAGTTATGACCAACCTAGATAGCATATTAAAAAGCAGAGACATTACTTTGCCAACAAAGGTCTGTCTAGTCAAGGCTATAGTTTTTCCAGTGGTCATGTATGGATGTGAGAGTTGGACTATAAAGAAAGCTGAGCGCCAAAGAATTAATGCTTTTGAACTGTGGTGTTGGAGAAGAATCTTGAGAGTCCCTTGGACTGCAAGGAGATCCAACCAGTCCATCCTAAAGCAGATCAGTCCTGAGTATTCATTGGAAGGACTGGTGCTGAAGTTCAAACTCGAATACTTTGGCCACCTGATGTGAAGAGCTGACTCATTTGAAAAGACCCTGATGCTGGGAAAGATTGAGGGCAGGAGGAGAAGGAGATGACAAAGGATGAGATGGTTGGATGGCATCACCGACTCAATGGACACGAGTTTGGGTAAACACCAGGAGTTGGTGATGGACAGAGAGGTATGGCGTGCTGCAGTCCATGGGGTTGCAACAAGTTGGACACGACTGAGCGACTGAACTGAACTGAACTTACTCCACAGAAAAGTTGATCAAAATTTGGAAACAAGTAATAAAGGAGTTAAAGAAATGATTATTCATGAAGGTATCTTAAAGACTGTTTAAGTTAGCTAATAACTTATTTTAAGGTAGGGAGAGAAAGCCTTCTCTGGAATTGAATGACTGCTGTGCAGCCTGAGGTTTTTACCTACCCTTCACTAACACTCAGTGTCTTTATATATAAAGGAGGTAATACTAGAGTTTGTCTTCACCAATGAAAATTATGCTTTATATTGTTAAGATAATTAAATGAAGATGGCTGGATGGCATCACCGACTCAATGGACTTGAGTTTGAGTAAACTCCAGGAGTTGGTGATGGACAGGGAGGCCTGGCGTGCTGTGATTCATGGGGTCACAAAGAGTCAGACACGACTGAGCGACTGAACTGGAATACATGAAACATACGCAATTTTAAATGCTGTAAGTGATTATTTAAAGCTAACCATTCTTATTAAATAAGATATATTGACTCACAGGAGAATCAAAGAGGAAAAAGAAGTAAAACAAATTTAATTTAGTTAACTATTAAGAAATCAGCATTTTTCTAAAACCACATTTATTTCAAAGCAAATGACAAAAAAAATGGCACTGGTATGATCATTATTTAAATTAAACTTAATTTCTGGAATATGAACATAAAAACTGATTATTATAGCTTAGAAATCTTTTAAAGGGTCAGCAGGAATCTTGAGTTCACCAATTTTGATTTCTTTCTTTCACAAGAAAAAGAAAGATTGTGAAAGAAAAGAAAGAGAAAGAAATATAAGCTAAAATAAAAAAAGATAGATGAAGATAGTAAAGAAAAGCTACATCAGGATAGATTATCATATGCTACTTAGTTTCTTAACCTTCAAATTTATTTTTTCCTTCACAAATAGTACCGTAGACAGCTTCTTGATGGTTGAGTTCAGTCTAATGTCCCAACACTTATCCTTTCTTTAGTGAAAAAGCCATTTAAAAAAATCAGTGCTCAGAAGAGTCAGAATCCATTGTATCTTAATAGTCCAGCTCTGATTTTGGGCTAATTCTAGTAACTGGACTTCTGGTTTACCCAAAAGAGTAATGCAGTACTTTTTACTTTATTTCAATAAGTTGAATTCTTCATTGCCAGAGTACTTTGGTGGATCATCTGCTCACTGTACTGGTCTTTTGCTGGATCTGTCTTATTAGAACTCCATGGATCTCACCCTTGAAATATCACAGCCTAACGGCCAGAACCTTGTAGATTTGCCTTATGCTGACTGCCCATTTGACTTTATAGCTAATATTACATGCACCAATAATGTCAATGATTGTGCACACTTGTTGCATATTAATTATACAGTGTAGGGTTATATTTGTGTGTCTTGGTTAATGTTAACTGCTTGCATAAATTGTTACATATTAGCTGTCATCACATGCTCAAAAAACTCAACTTTCCTTGCTTGATCTGCTTTCTTGACTTGTGACATTGATTGTTATATCTGTTTCTCCAAACACAAATACTCATAGCATCCAAAAACCTCATGTCCAGTATATAAAGCTTCTACTCCACTCGGGAATTTTTTCTTTGTAGAATAAGTCCATGTCTGACAAGTTTCAGAGATACATTTTAGATTTAGAGAGGCAGAGAGGCTAAGGGTACAGAATAAGTCCTTTTAGGTAATTAAAGACCTTTAAAATCTGTAATCTAATTTTTCCAAGAAATTATGCTACTCTCTCTATAACATATTTATATGAATTAATTACTTTTTGGTTGTACTGGGTCATCACTGCTGCATAGGCTTTCTTGGTTGTGGTGAGTGAGGGCTACTCTTCATTGTGGTGCTCGGGCTTCTCATTGGGGTGGCTTCTCTTGTTACAGAGCATGGGCTCTAGGTACACAGACTCCAGGAACAGTGGAACACTGACTTAGCTGCTCTGTGACATGTGGAATCTTCTGGACGGGAGGTTGAACCCATGTTCGCTGCATTGGCAGATGGATTCCTATCCAATGTACCACCAGGGAAATCCTACACTGTATTTTTTTTTTTTCAATTTTTTATTAGTTGGAGGCTAATTACTTCACAACATTTCGGTGGGTTTTGTCATACATTGATATGAATCAGCCATAGATTTACACGTATTCCCCATCCCGATCCCTCCTCCCACCTCCCTGTCCACCCGATTCCTCTGGGTCTTCCCAGTGCACCAGGCCCGAGCACTTGTCTCATGTATCCCACCTGGGCTGGGGATCTGTTTCACCATAGATAGTATACATGCTGTTCTTTTGAAATATCCCACCCTCACATTCCCCCACAGAGTTCAATAGTCTGTTCTGTATTTCTGTGTCTCTTTTTCTGTTTTGCATATAGGGTTATCATTACCATCTTTCTAAATTCCATATATATGCGTTAGTATGCTGTAATGTTCTTGATCTTTCTGGCTTACTTCACTCTGTATAAGGGGCTCCAGCTTCATCCATCTCATTAGGACTGGTTCAAATGAATTCTTTTTAACGGCTGAGTAATATTCCATGGTGTATATGTACCACAGCTTCCTTATCCATTCATCTGCTGATGGGCATCTAGGTTGCTTCCATGTCCTGGCTATTATAAACAGTGCTGCAATGAACATTGGGGTGCATGTGTCTCTTTCAGATCTGGTTTCCTCAGTGTGTATGCCCAGAAGTGGGATTGCTGGGTCATATGGCAGTTCTATTTCCAGTTTTTTAAGAAATCTCCACACTGTTCTCCATAGCGGCTGTACTAGTTTGCATTCCCACCAACAGTGTAAGAGGGTTCCCTTTTCTCCACACCCTCTCCAGCATTTATTGCTTGTAGACTTTTGGATAGCAGCCATCCTGACTGGCGTGTAATGGTACCTCATTGTGGTTTTGATTTGCATTTCTCTGATAATGAGTGATGTTGAGGCAAGGATATACAATGGAAAAAAGACAACCTCTTTAACAAGTGGTGCTGGGAAAACTGGTCAACCACTTGTAAAAGAATGAAACTAGAACACTTTCTAACACCATACACAAAAATAAACTCAAAATGGATTAAAGATCTAAATGTAAGACCAGAAACTATAAAACTCCTAGAGGAGAACATAGGCAAAACACTCTCCGACATAAATCACAGCAAGATCCTCTATGACCCACCTCCCAGAATATTGGAAATAAAAGCAAAACTAAACAAATGGGACCTAATGAAACTTAAAAGCTTTTGCACTACAAAGGAAACTATAAGTAAGGTGAAAAGACAGCCCTCAGATTGGGAGAAAATAATAGCAAATGAAGAAACAGACAAAGGATTAATCTCAAAAATATACAAGCAACTCCTGCAGCTCAATTCCAGAAAAATAAATGACCCAATTCAAAAATGAGCCAAAGAACTAAACAGACATTTCTCCAAAGAAGACATAAAGATGGCTAACAAACACATGAAAAGATGCTATACTGTATTTTTAATAGACTATTGGTGTGCTGCGATTCATGGGGTCGCAAAGAGTCGGACACGACTGAGCGACTGAACTGAACTGAACTGATTGAGCTAAAGCTAAATGCAATCAACTTAGGAAGTATGATTTGTTATTGAAATGGACTCCAGATGACTTTGTAATGGGCAAGTTGAGGAATATTAAATGCCACCACGAATACAAATTTTGAGTCCTCCAAGAATTCTATCCTCATGGTTATTGTCAGAGATTTTTTTTCTGAAACAAACATGCTCACTCATGAGTTAAAAATAGATGAAACAAGATGATAAAACCAGACTACCTTTAGGAAACTACAAACACCTCAGCAACCAGCAAATTCCTTATGCCCTCATTCCAGTAAATCATGAGCTGCCAAAACTGCACACATTCTGAAATGTGAATAAAGTCATCAAGTTATTATGCTATAACTTGAGATAATAAGGGACTTAAAAAATAAATTCAGTGGAAGGAAAGCCTGATATCTTTGGGTGTCAAAGGCTACTTTGACTAAGTTCATTTCAAACTGTAACATCAGTAAAATTAAGCTATTAAAACTACAAATAAAAGAGTAATATAACATTGGTTCTAAGAAGAAATAGGACTAATTAGGTACTCATATGCCTCTTAGGCTGTAAATGTATAGCTCATAAGTAGTTTTTGTTGATCAGTCACTAAGTCATGTCTAACTCTTTGTGACCCCTTGGACTGCAGCATGCAAGGCTACCCTGTCTTTTACTATCTCCAGGAGTTTCCTCAAACTCATGTCCATTGAGTCGGTGATGCCATCCAACCATCCCATCTTCTGGCACCCCCTTCTCTTCCTGTCCTCAATATTTCCATAATAAGGGTCTTTTCCAATGAGTCACCTCTTTGCATCTGGTGGCCAAAGTTTTGTAGCTTCAGCTTCAGCATCAGTCCTTCCATTGAATATTCATGGTTGATTTCCTTTAGAATTGATTGATTTGATTTCCTTGCTGCACAAGGGATTCTAAAGAGTCTTTTCCAGCACCACAATTTGAAACATCCATTATTTAGGGCTCAGCCTTCTTCATGGTCCAGCTTTCACAGCTGTACATGACTAGTGGAAAAAACATAGCTTTGACTATATGGACCTTTGTCAGCAAAGTGATGTCTCTGTTTCTTAATACATTGTCTAGGTTTGTCATAGCTCTCCTTCCAAGGAGCAAGCATCTTTTAATATTGTGGCTGAAGTCACCATCTATAGTGGTATTGGAGCCCAAGAAAATAAAATCTGTCACTGTTTCTACTCCTTGCTCATCAGTAGTTATTACTAAAGTTGGCAGAAATAGTGGACAAAGCAAATTACATATCTAAACTTCTTTATGCAAAATGTTTGAGGTTATCATCCTATGCTAGTCCCAGAATAAAATCTAAGAAAATAGATGTAGACACACGATGTGAAAATGCATCTTTACTTTTGCCTTTACCTTTTCATAATTGTTTTTGCAATGATGCATGGTTACATGAGCCTCATAAATTAAAATTCCAATAGAAAAAAAAACACTTTCTAGGAATTGAATGAATTGGTTGAAAAAAAAAATAATACTAATAATAAACAAACTCTTAAAAACAATTTGAGGAAAATTGGGAATGGCTGCTGAGTCTGATTGCTCATCAGGGGGTGTTTCCTACAGTGGTATTACAGTCAGAGGGGAACAAATTGTGGAAATTTAATAGAATGATAAGTCTTCAGAAATCATAGCAGAAATATCAATACTCCTATAAACTTTAAATAGTAGGCATCTGTATGTATGACAAACTATCTCAAAATAATGAGCTTAAGTAAAAGAACAATTTATAAATCACTTAAGATTACAAAGGCTTCAAAAGCAAAGACAAGGTTCTAATTCAAATCTATTTGGTTCTTAGGTGCAGATGGTAATTTTCATATAGGTCATAGATTGCATTTCATTCTTGCAACACACTTTAACAATATAGTGTTTAGAAAGATTTTAGGCTAAATCAATGACATATAAATATAAGTTTAGATATTACTATCCTCTTTATCTAATGTCTTCTCTCTATGGTTCTAAAACCAGTTTCTCTCTCTCTTTAAGTTTATGACTTTTTTGTAGAAGGAAATATTCTTCAGACAAACTGACCAATGATGCTGGCAATGGACAGGAGCCATCTAGTTTGAAAGCCAATTGGTATGGCCAGTCTCCTCATATTCTACCCCTCCTGGTTTTAGGATTTTCAGAGTCTCTAAACATAAATACGGATGCTTTCTTGTCCACAAGTATATAGCAAATCATGTTCTTTTAGTAGAAACCTGAAACAGTGAAAAAATTCTAGTCCTACATTAACTCTACTTAAGGGATTTATAGGAAGTATATTCAAGGTAATTCACAACTAAACTTCAAAATATAGAAGGAGTGTAATGAAGTTAAAGGAGAAAACAGGATAAAGGGCTAAAGATTTTTTGTAACTTTAAAAAGTATATAGGTATAGTCTTCATATTTTAAGGTATAAAATTTTTGCAGCATTTCCAATTACAAATGCTGCTTTGAGATAATATTGTCACTAAATAACAATACGTGATGGGGACAAAAGCAAAATGCCAGACAACACAATAAAGGCTAGAAATGTTGTTTAAAGGCAATTTGGTCCACTGCAGTGGAATATGTGAATGGCTTCTGGAAAATCTATAGCGCCATAAAAACCCCAAAGCTACTTTCCCTCTGAAAAATACTAACTAAAGGTATCAAAGATAAAAATGTTTACTTATATACTGACTGACGACTAAGTTTAAATCAAGAAGCTATTAACAACTGATGGGCTGTACTCCTCCGTGTCATTATTTCTACTATTTCATTCTGAGAGGAATTATTGTGTCCATAATGGCAGTTAGAAACTATTTTCAAGCCTCTAGGAGAATTTTTTTTCCCTGTAAATAACTGAGAATTGCCTATTTTTGAGAAAAAAAAACGCACTCAAAAAAAAAAAAGCTGGAAGTTTGGGAATTTGTTATGATCTTTAAAACAAAGATGTGATTTCACTTTAATAAGTACCATTTGGTTGAATTTTTCATGAAATAGTAAAGACTAATTTTTGGAAGTCCATTATATAATGACAAGCTATGTACTGAAAAAAAAAGTAAAAGAGAAGAAAGCTTCTGAATCATATTGAAATATGTAACATCTAAACTAAAATTCTGAATAATACTCAATTTGAAACCATAGTTTCCTATCCTCTTATTAGAGAAAATGTAGGAAATATACTCCAATTTTTTGTGTTGTAGCAAATTAAATTGGATAGTAAGCAAATTTATAACAACTGAAAATTCTTTGTTAACTTTATGTGATAGTTTTGTATGACTGGTAATGACAAGATTAGAGATTTTGTTTGCAGTTTTATGGTAGAATAAACAATTTGAATTACTTGAGCACCATATAATAACTTACAAAAACTAACTTTATCACATTTCCAGGATCTAAATAAGAGAGAAGACTTACTCCATTGATAAATTAATGCATAATGAAGATATGATGCATTCATATAATAGAAAACTATTCAGCCATAAAGAAGAATGAAATAATACCATCTGCAGCAACATAGACAGAACTAGAGATTATCATACTAAGTGAAGTAAGTCAGAAAGAGAAAGACAAATACCATATGATATCAATTACATGTGGATCTAAAATCTGACACAAACAAACATACCTATGAAACAGAAACAGACACAAATACAGAGAACACTTGTGGTTGCCAAGAGGGAAGAGGGTGGGGAAAGGGTGAACTTGGAATTTGGGATTAACAGATACAAACTATTATAGATATATATAAATAATAAGTCCTAATGTATAGCACATTACATGAAATATAATGTAATATGAAATATTACTATATGAAATATGTGAAATACCTTGTAATAAGCTATATTAAATATATACAAAATATATGAAATATGAAATATCTTGTAATAAGTCAGAATGAACTTATGAACTATATGAAATGAAATATATGAACTATATGAAATATCTTGTAATAAGCCAGAATGTAAAAAAATATTTGTGTGTATATATATATATACACACACACATATATTTACATATATATATATACACACACTATATGCAGATGACACCACCCTTATGGCAGAAAGTGAAGAGGAACTAAAAAGCCTCTTGATGAAAGTGAAAGTGGAGAGTGAAAAAGTTGGCTTAAAGCTCAACATTCAGAAAACTAGGATCATGGCGTCTGGTCCCACCACTTCATGGGAAATAGATGGGGAAACAGTGGAAACAGTGTCAGACTTTATTTTTCTGGGCTCCAAAATCACTGCAGATGGTGATTGCAGCCATGAAATTAAAAGACACTTACTCCTTGGAAGGAAAGTTATGACCAACCTAGATAGCATATTAAAAAGTAGAGACATTACTTTGCCAACAAAGGTCTGTCTAGTCAAGGCTATGGTTTTTCCAGTGGCTGAGCACCAAAAAATTGATGCTTTTGAACTGTGGTGATGGAGAAGACTCTTGAGAGTCCCTTGAACTATAAGAAGATCCAACCAGTCCATCCTAAAGCAGATCAGTCCTGGGTGTTCATTGGAAGGACTGATGCTGAAGCTGAAACTCCAATACTTTGGCCACCTCATGTGAAGAGTTGACTCATTGGAAAAGACCCTGAGGCTGGGAGGGATTGTGGGCAGGAAGAGAAGGGGACAACAGAGGATGAGATGGCTGGGTGGCATTACCGACTCGATGGACATGAGTTTGAGTAAACTCTGGGAGTTGGTGATGTACAGGGAGGCCTGGCGTGCTGCGATTCATGGGGTCGCAAAGAGTTGGACACGACTGAGCGACTGAACTGAACTGATACACAAATTCACATATATATGTGTATATATATATATATATATATATATATATATATCTGAATAACTTTGGTACAGAAACTAACACAACATTGTAAATCAACATGTATTTCAACAAAATACATCTTTAAAAAAATCCAAAAGGAGACATATTGAAAGGTAAAAAGAAAGCGGTGTGACCAAATATGAAATAATTGACTTTTAGTGCAAGCACTGTGGTTGGCATTTAGACTTAGGTAGCAGGAAAATGGAGGTGCTGAAACATATAATTTTAATTATACGGAACTATGTAATGAGTCTAATGTGTTCTGAGATATGAAGAATAAAATGTATATCTTCTCTGGAAAAAAAATTCTCCATAAAAATTCATAGAATAGCAAATATCAGATTTAGATTGTCAAGGATTTTAGGTGCTGGAAATATGGTGCCTGTATCACTTACAATAGACCATGAACTATTTAAAAGCAGCTTTAAATATATTAAATGATTAAACTATCCATTTACTGTCTGAGATTGAAACAATTTTTATATTTCTGTTTGAGATATGAAAAGAGAAAAATATAAGGAAGTTTTATGTTTGTTTAAAGCCAAACATCAAGAATCTACCTAAATGTGTGAAATTTAAAAATATATGTGTTTAAAAAACCCAAAGAATGGATTAGCCATGCTACTACATATAATTGAATAGAGAATTAAGAGTAGAGAATGAACAGACTCAACTGACCCTTGACAAAGGAGAAAGGGAACACAGTAGATCAAAGATAATCTCTTCAACAATTGATGTTTGAACAAGTGGATATCTACATTAAAGGAAAAAAAAAAAGAATCTACGCAGAAACTTAACATCTGTCAAAAAAATTAATTCAAAGTGAATCAAAGATCTAAATATAAAATAAAAAACTGTAACTCTCCTAGAAAATAACATAGGAGAAAATATAGATGGAATTGGGCATGGTAGTGACTTTTTAGATACAGTACCAAAGGCGCAATCCATTAAATAATTAATAAATTGGACTTTATTGAAGCGAAAAAGCTTCTGTGAAAGACAATGCCAAGAGAACGAGAAAACAAGTCACAGACCGGGGGAAAATATTTGCAAAGACACACCTGATGAAGAACTCTTATACAAAATATAAAAATAACTCTTAAACCTCAGTAATAAGAAACAAACAGCCCAATTAGAGAAAAAAAGAAAAAAAGGACAAAGACCTTAACAGAAATCTCACTAAGGATATACAAATGGCAAGTAAGCATATGAAATGACGTTCTATACCATATGTCATCAGAGAAAGGCAAGTCAAAACAATGAGACTCCACTATACACCTTTTAGAAGAGCCAAAATACAGAATACTGACAACACTAAATGATAATGGGTATGTGGAGCTACAGGAACTCTCATTAATTGCTAGTTGGAATGAATGCAGAATAACACAGCCACTTTGGAAGGCAGTTTGGCAGTTTCTTTCAAAACTAAGCATACTCTTAGCATGCAATCTAGCGTTTATACTCTTTGGTATTTACATAAGGGAATTAAAAATGTATGTCCACATAAAAACCTACACACGAATGTTTATAACAGCTTGATTCACAATGACAAAACTTGGAAGCAACGAAGACACCCTACAGTAGGTGAAGGGATCGGTAAACTGAGGTACATCCAGGCAATGGAATATGATTCAACACTGAAAAGAAATGAGTTAAGACATCACAAAGAAGACATGGAGGAAACCTAAATGCATATTGCTAAGAGAAAGCAGCCATCTGAAAAGGCTGTAAAATGTATGATTCAACTATATAACTTTCTGGAAAAGTAAAACTTTGGAGACAGTAAAAGACCAGTGGCTGTTCAGAGTTAGGGGAAAGGCAGAGATAAATAGGCAGAACACAGAATACTTTCAGTGCAGTGAAACTACTCTGTATACTATACTGGTGGATTCATATCTTCATACATTTGTTCAAATCCATAAAATGTGCAACACCAAGTGTGAAACCTAATGTAAATTCTGACCTTTGGGTGATAATGATGTGTCAATGTAGTTTCACTAGTTACAACAAATGTATTCAATACTTCTATGACAGGCGATACTGATATTTGGGGAAGCTACGCACGTGTTGGGGCAGTGAGTATTTTTTTTTTTTTTAATCTCTGTACTTTCCTCTTAGTTTTGCTATAAAACTAAAACTGCTCTTAAAAATAACAACAACAAAAAGAAAATTAATGAATCAGAAACATGACATAAAGACACTATTTGATTTTTAGCACAGAGAATGAAGCAAGGTATGGTAATATATGAATCTGAGTTTAAGAATATAATGGGTTGGGTGAGAACAAACATCATGCATACTATCAGCCTCAACACAAAAAGAATAGAGAGACTGGAAGAAATAACATATTTGCAAAGAGGATAGCTATTCATTTTCTAAAATTGTACATTTCTAAAAATGTATTTCTAAAATACAGACATGATTTCACAGATAGGCAAAATGTATACCAAACAATATAAATAAAATCTATATCCACATTTAAGCACATTATAGTGAAACAGCAGAATGCCAAAGACAAAAATAAAAGTATCGAAAGAACCTAAATATTAAAGACAACTAGATTAGGGGCAGACTCAGAAAGGAACATTGCCTTTATTCCCTATTTCTACTCTTTCTTCAATGCTTGTTACAAAAAATAACAACATACCTTCATCTTAGGTTAAAAGTGCCTGACAGAAATAATTATTATTCAGTCAATTATTTTTAAAAATAAGTCCTTGAAAGATGATTAAAAGTATAGGCTTTGAATAACAGACTTGTATTTCTCTTGATTGAATCTCTTACTTAGCTGTTTACTACTGTAAACAGGCTGGTCACATAATTCCAGTGAACTTCACTTTCTTCATTTATTCAGTGTATATTATTCCATAATAGTATTATTTCCAGGGATTTTCCCTGGAATGTAGAAAACAAGATATGTAGGACGTTTCAGGTTGACCCATATAAAATTATGCTATAGGTCAAAACAATCTGGTTTTGATTAGAGAAAGAATCAAGTTTACTTTTTTCTGTTTTTAATATTTATTTATTTGACTGCTCTGGGTCTTAGCTGCAACATACAGGATATTTAGTTGCAGAATATGAGATCTAGTTCCCTAACCAGGGATTGAACAGGCCCCATATATTGGAAGCCCAGAGTCTTAGCAACTGGACCACCAGGAAAGTCCCAAACTTACCTCTAAATTCCTATACAATGAAGATAAAAACTGTTTTCAAAAGAAGAATCTAGTTCAGAATCAACATTGCTTTCTACTCCATTAAAGTTTCTAGGAATTAACTACTCTAGGCCTGTCAACTTGTTTCACTAAGTTCAGGTATGCATCTTATTAAAAGCTTTAAAGTATTTCCCTGGTATGGCCAACAGAGGTTTAAGTCGTCCACCATAATACTCTTACCTTGAATTTATGCAGGAACTATGACTTGCTTATAACCAATAAAATGGGAAAGTTGATGGAACATATGTGATTATGTACACATGATTATGAGATTATATTAAATAAGATTATAGCACTTGCCTTGCTGAGTGTCTTTGAGAAGATAAGCACCTGTTGTGGAGGATTCCATAGTAAGAACTGTGAGAAGTCTCTGGGAGCTGAGAGTTTCCTCTGGTAGATAGATAGCCAAGAAAAAGAAATTGAAGCCCTCAGTTCTACAACCGTGAGGAATTGAATTCTACCAATAGCCTGAATGAGGATTTTTCCCTAGTCAAGTCTGAGATGAGGCCACAACCCTGTCTGACACCTTGATTTGTATTTTAATATAATATTCTAAGCAGAGGACCCAGTTAAGTCTTGCCTGGATATCTGCCCCACAAAAACTGTGAGGTACTAAACTGTATTGTCTTAAGCTGATAATGTTTTAATATTGTTACTCAGCAATAGATAATGAATATGCCAAGGAAGAGAAAGATAAATCATCAGACAGTGGCTCATGACTGAAAATAAAAGGCAGGTTATTCTTTCCAGAGACATTCACAAATTCCACAATCATACTAACTTCTGTTTTTCAATAGTTGCGATCTTTAAAAAATTGCATTATCAAAATAATCTCTAAAAGTAACCTTTCCATAGAAATCATTTCCACACTGCTAATGGCCAAAAGAAGAAGCCCTGAGTGGACAATTACTGATACTGTTCAACCTCCCAGGAAGTCACATTTCCTCTACTATGGTAATATATGACACTGGTGTATAGAATTGTGACATTCAGTGTATAGAATAACACTGTGTTTTTAGTGTAAATTGCTCTGGCTAGAAGACATAAATCAGGTATATTTTTGGGACTGTGATGTCTGAGTAACTGCAATATACCCTTTCTTGAGCTATACTTCAAAGTGCCTTAATTGGCTCTGTTGTGAGCATTTGTAGCTGTTCCACTGAAAGAACCTTAAGGCTGCACATGGAGAGAAGAATCATGGGGTAAATATTTGGGGCAGAGAGGTGGTAGGGAGCTTGCTCTCCTTTGGCTGTTATTCTTAAGCAAATAATAGGAGCATTCAGTTTTCTCTGAGAAAGAGAAAAACTTTGATTATTGTGCCTAGCTTTTGCCCACAAACAAAAGGTGAAGCTTAGACATGACGTCTCTTCTCCATCAAGGAACTGAGTGTTGAACAAATTTATTTAGGTGCGGGCTGTCAGGAAGCCTTTAACAGGAGGCTTCCTCTGTGCTGTTTTGGATCTGTAAGGAATCCTTTGGTCCTTATTAATTCCTGAGTATTCAGGAATTAAGAGGAGAGGCATGCCTTTCCCGGGGCTGAGGAATCCAGGCATTTCCTTTGTTAGTTTCTCATTATGGTGATAAGTACCCTCTTCTCTCTTTAATAGGGATCCCCTTGTGTTTTATAAGTCTGGGATTTTCATCTTTATCTTTGTTGAGAATAACTATCTTGTAAGACAGTATATATGCCCACACCATGTTGATTAAAACACCTTTGCTCCATCAGAGCTTGGGTCCCCGTGTCTTTCTTTCTTTCGTTCTCTCTCTCTGTATCTCTCTATTTCTGGCTGATTCCCTGGAGTGAAGAAGCCTGCTGCGTAACCCAGGGGATATTAGCCTCTTTCCTTCTTTCACTCTCTCATCGTCAACTCAGGACCACCAAGTTCTCGTCCATTAAAGGACCAACAGAGGGCAAGAGAGAAATTTCCTGTTTCTGTATCAATGAATAGAAAATGACTCCAAAAGCAATTCTAGGAAGAAAAAAGAAAAAAATACAGGAAGAGATTCCTGCTCATATCAAAAGAAGATGGGAAATGGGAAAGGAATCACTGAGGGGGAAAAAAAAGAAAGTTTGGTGGAGAAATTGTTTAAGGATCAATCAGAAAATATTTATTTTCCCTCTATTTCAGTACAATAAAGGAAAGAATCAATGTCAACTCAGGAGATTTTAGTGACTGGATGGTTTATTTATTAAACACAAGTTGGAGGAATTTGTTTGGTCTTGGAGTATACTGAATTTTACACTATTTACACAGTTCCCCTTTTGAGATTTTACTTAGTGTACTCTAGAAGAAAACAAAGCCTATCTATCCACAGAAGGGCTCTTCAAGACTCTGTGGGAAAGACTCAGGATTTTCATTAAAAATAAAACAGTCTTTAGATAACAATCCTCGGCTAACTCGACAGTAAACAGCCATCCTTTAGTTATTTCCCAAGTAAACATGAATTAATATACTATACCAGATTCTTTGTAAAGACTATTATTTTCTCTGAAAATAAAACAAAAACATAAAATATATTGTTTATGATTTTGTACACAGTTCCAACAATTTCATCTGCTATTTATAGCAGAATTCAATGGATCGTCTACAAGTCACACATATGAAAATTAAATCTCCCTGAGGATGACATGATGATGACCACTCCAATATCAATTATTGTTTGTGGAGAATTTACTATGTGCCAAGCATCCTGCTATACCCCATTCAATATATACACACTATTACAATTCCTGAGGTTTGTACTTTTATTTACCCTAATTTTTCAGGTAAAAAAAAGTGTGACTGAGAAATAAAAAGTAACTTGCCCAAGGGGGCAGAACAGCAGGAACTGGAGTTTGGGATCTGAATGCAGGAAATATGATTCCTGAGCTCTTATAGTTAAATAACAAAAATTACTTTATATCCTTCTCTATATTTGTATCCTACTTTCTGCCTCTCAATCATATATTCTGAAAATATGCCAATATCATTAAAACTCCCTCAGAAAAGTATTTTTAAAGATTGAAAATAATATTGTTTTCAGGCTCATGATATATATATATTTTTTAGTAGTTTCCTAACTGTGATTGCTATGAGATAAGACTCATTTTCTTTGTAAAACCAGTGACTGTCTTAGGACTCACAAAAATGGGTACAATTGCAAATTTGTATGTTCAAATACATATTTTGAAATATTATATTTGTAAGTCTTCCTTAAGCTGTTGGTTGCACAGTACACTCTGTTGAAGAAGACATCTATTGGTTTGCACGAAAATAAAATATTGTTGTCTCATTTTTGTCTTTTTCATACACAGAGAATTGAGTTACAGCTTTTGCCTGAGGGAGAATGAAGTAGTGTGACACATTATTCTGCCTTGCAGAAAAGGACATTAAAGTAGCGTTACCCACATAAATTAGGATGGTAGGCAGGCCAGAGTCTGCCCACTCATCCTGCGAGGGGAACAACCAAGCAAAAGTAAAATATCCTACTCGTTTTACTTTGTTTCCCTCTGGATTGAAGAGGTTGATAAGAAAAGAAAAGGAGTCAGGGAGGAGGTAGGAGGAACTGGCAATGAGTCAACCCATGGATAGTTTCTGTAACAGGGGAAAAGGATAACTGAAGGTTAATCTCAGGAGATAAAACTTGGTTGCAGAAGAATACTTCAGGAAACTTCCGGTTTTGTTTGCTTAGGCAGTTGAAAATAGAAAAAAAGGAGTAAAAAGAAAAATAAAAGGCTTAAACTTGGTTTGTGAATATATTCCTGATTATATCCTAAAATAATCCTGCTAATAATATTTCCCCAGCCATAGCTGAACACCTGGAAGATGTTCAGGAGATCAAGCTCTCCTTTCCAGCAGTTAGCTTAATGCTATACTCAAAGTGTGTAAAAAGCAAAGAAGTTTTGACTGAAAAAGCAAGCAAAGGAAGCTTAATCCTTCCGTATATTCTGGCCATAAAAAGCAGAGGGGATTGTATAATCTTCAGGCACTTATATGCCAAAAAGCTACAGTTTTATGGTTTCTGTATAGATATATATTGATAAATCAGAAGTAGGAAAGAAGGGACAGAAGAGGGACAGTTATATTTTCTTTTGAGGTTTAAAGCTTTCTTTTCTTTTCTTTCGTTCTTTTTTTTTTTAAACTATGGATGGAGATCGGATGAGTGGAAGGGGATTGGTTAAGGATAGCAATTAAGAATTGATTAAGAGGAATCTATGTGGTTAGCATTGGTGAAGGTAGCTATATCAGCATCATGAAGCAGACCGCAAAGGCTGAGGAATGAGAGCACGAAGCTAAGAGACCAAGCCCTGATTCTTTGGAGTGGGAGTACTGACTCCAAGATCCTAGACTACCAGAGAACTAACCATAGGGAGTATCAAACAGTGAGGACTCACGCAAAGAAAAAACTTGAATACAAGACCCAGCATCACCCAGCTACCAATAGTACCCTATGCAAGACGCCTCATCTAAACAACAAAGGAAACAAAAATACAAACTCAATCATCAGCAGACAGGATTACAACCTCACTGAGCCTTGCCCATCAGAGGAAAAACAAACAAACAAACAAAAACTCAGCACAAATCATGCCCTAGGCAAATCTCACACAATCTACTGGACCAACCTTAGGACGGCAGAAACCAAAAGGAAGAAAGAATTCAACATTCTTCAAGGAAAGAATTCAACTTTCCTTGAAACCTGGGAAAAGGAGACCCCAAACACAATGAGTTAAAAAAAGAAAAATAATGAAAAGGCAGAGAAATGCTGCACAAATGAAGGAAAAAACTAAAAACACAGAGGTCGAAATAAATGAATAGGAAAGAGGCAAACTACCTGAAAAAGAATTCAGAATAATGATAGTAAAGATGATCAAACACCTTGAAAGCAAAATGGAGAAAATGCAGGAATCAATTAACAAAGACCTCAAAGAATTAAAGAGTAAACATACAAACAACACAATTACTGAAATTAAAAATACTCTAGAAGAAATCAATAGCAGAATACCTGAAGCAGAAGAATGAATCAGTGTGGTGGAAGATAAAATGGTGGAAATAACTTATGAAGAACAGAATAAAGTAAAAAGAATGAAAAGAACTGAGGATAGTCTCAGAGATAAGTTTTGAAGAGATTATAGTTGAAAATTTCCCAAAAATGGAAAAGGAAATAGTGAATCAATTTCAAGAAGTACAGAGTCCCATACAGGATAAAGCCAAGGAGAAACATGCCAAGACATATACTAATCACACTAACAAAGACTAAAAACAAAGAAAGAATATTAAAAGGAAGGATACTACATAATGACCAAGAGATCAATCCCAGAGGAAGACAGAATTGTAAATATCTTTCCAGCCAACATAGGTGTACCTCATTTGATAAGACAAACACTAACAGACATAAAAAGAGAAATCGACAGTAACACAATAATAGAAGGAGACTTTAACATCCCACTCACCAATGGACAGATCATTCAAACAGAAAATTAATGAGAAAACACAAGCCTTAAATGATATATTAGATGTGATGGATCTCATTGATATCTTCAGGACATTCCATCCAAATGCAGAGTGCACATGGAACATTCTCCAGGATAGACAATATCTTGGGTCACAAATTGAACCTCAGCAAATTTAAGAAAATTGAAATCATATCAAGCATCTTCTCCAATCACAATGCTATGAGACTAGATACCAATTACAAGAGAAAAAAAAAAAGTGTAAGAAACACAAACCCATGGAGATTAAACAACAAATTACTAAATAACCAACAGGTTACTGAAGAAATCAAAATATTTCTAGAAGCAAATGACAATGAAATCATGACAACTCAAAACTGTTGAGATGCAGCAAGAGCAGTTCTAAGAGGGAAGTTTATAGCAATAAAATCCTACTGAAAGAGACAAGAAAAACATGGAGTAGACAACCTAATTCTACACCTAAAACAACTGAAAAGAAGAACCAAAAAAACAAAACAAAACAAAAAAAAACACCCAAAAATTAGTAGAAGCAAATAAATCATAAAGATCTGAGAAGAAATAAATGAAAAAGAAATGAAAGAAACAATAGTAAGATGAATAAAACTAAAAACTGTTTCTTAGAGGAGATAAACAAAGTTGACAAACATTTAGCCAGACTCATCAAGAAAAAAAGAGAGAAGAATCAAATGAACAAAATTAGAAATGAAAAAGGAGAGGTTACAACAGGCAATGCAAAAATACAAAGGATTATAAGAGACTATTTTGAACAACTATATGGCAGTAAAATGGATAACCTGGAAGAAATGGACAGATTCTTAGAAAATTCCAATCTTCTAACACTGAACCAGGAAGAAATAGAAATTATGAACAATCCAATTACAAGCACTGAAGTTGAAGCTGTCATCAAAAATCTCTCAAAAAACAAAAGTCCAGGGCTAGATGGCTTCACAGGAGAATTCTATCAAACATTGAGAAAAGAAATAATGCCTATCCTTCTAAAACTCTTTCAGAAAACTGCAGAGGGAGCAACACTTCAAACTCATTTTATAAGACCACCATCACCCTGATACCAAAACCAGACAAAGACAACACAAAAAAAGAAAACTGCAGGCCAATATCACTGATGAACATAGATGCAAAAATCCTCAACAAAATTTTAGCAAACAGAATTCAGCAACACATCAAAAAGCTCACACACCATGATCAAGTTGGATTTATTCCAGGAATGCAAGGATTCTTCAATATGCACAAATCAATCAATGTGATACACCATATTAACAAATTGAAAAATAAAAACCATATGATTATCTCAACAGATGCAAAAAAAAAAAAGCCTTTGACAAAATTCAGCACCCATTTATGACTAAAACTCTTCAAAAAATGGGCATAGAAGGAACCTACCTCAACATAGTAAAGGCCATATATGATAAGCCTACAGCAAACATTAATCTCAATAGTGAAAATCTGACAGCATTCCCCCCAAGATCAGGAACAAGACAAGGGTATCCACTTTCACCACTATTATTCAACATAGTTCTGGAAGTCCCAGCTAGAGCAATCAGAGAAGAAAAAGAAATAAAAGTAATCTAGATCAGAAAAGAAGAGGTAAATCTCCCACTGTTTGCAGATGACATGATACTCTACATGAAAGTGAAAGTGAAGTCGCTCAGTCATGTCTGACTCTTTGTGACCCCATGGACTGTAGCCTACCAGGCTCCTCCATCCATGGGATTCTCCAGGCACGAATATTGGAGTGGCTTGCCATTTCCTTCTCCAGATACCCTACATAGAAAACCCTAAACATAGTATCAGAAAATTACTAGAGCTAATCAGTGAATTTAGCAAAGTTGCAGGATACAAAATCAATACACAGAAATCATTTGCATTTCTATATACTAACAATGAAAAATCAGAAGGAGAAATTAAGGAATCAATCCCATTCACTATTGCAATAAAAAGAATTAAATATCTAGGTATAAACTTACCTAAGGAGACAAAAGAACTATACACAGAAAATTGTAAGACATTAATGAAAGAAATCAAAGATGACATAAACAGATGGAGATATATTCCATTTTCCTGGGTAGGAAGAATCAATATTGTCAAAATGACTATGCTACCAAACACAGTCTATAGTGATCCCTATCAAATTACCAATGGCATTTTTCAAAGAACTAGAACAAAAAATTTCACAGTTCATATGGAAACCCAAAAGACCTTGAATAGCCAAAGCAGTCTTGAGAAAGAAGAAAAGATCTGAAGGAATCAAGCTTCCTGACTTCAGATTATTCTACAAAGCTATAGTCATCAAGCCAGTATGGTACTGGCACAAAAACAGAAATATAGATCAATGGAACAAGATAGAAAGCCCAAAAATAAACCCATGCACCTATGGGTACCTTATTTTTGACAAAGGAGGCTAGAATATACAATGGGGCAAAGACAGCTTCTTCAATAAATGGTGCTGGGAAAACTGGACAGCTACATGTAAAAGAATATTAGAACACTTCCTATCACCACACACAAAGATAAAATGGATTAAAGACCTAAATGTAAGGCCAGAAACTATAAAACTCTTAAAGGACAACATAGGCAGAAGACTTGATCTATGACCCATGTCCTAGAGTAATGGAAATAAAAACAAAAGTAAACAAGTGGGACCTGATTAAACTTAAAAGTTTTTGCACAGCAAAGGAAACTATAAGCAAGGTGAAAAGACAACTCTCAAAATGGGAAAAAATAATAGCAAATGAAACAACTGACAAAGGATCAATTTCCAAAATATACAAGCAGCTCATACTACTCAATACTAGAAAATCAAACAACCCAGTCAAAAAGTGGGAAAAAGACCTAAACAGGCACTTCTCCAAAGAAGATATACAGATGGCTAAGAAACACATGAAAAGATGCTCAGTATCACTCATTATTAGAGAAATGCAAACAAAAACTGCAAAGAGATATCACCTCACACCTGTCAGAATGGCCATCATCAAAAAGTCTACAAACAATAAATGCTGGAGAGAAAAGGGAATGCTCTTGAAATGCTGGTGGGAATGTAAATTGATACAGCTACTATGGAAGATGATATGGAGATTTCTTTAAAAAAAAAAAAACTAGGAATAAACCCCACCATATGACCCAGCAATCCCACTCCTAGGCATATACCCTGAGGAAACCAAAATTGAAAAAGACACATGTATCCCATTGTTCACTGCAGCACTGTTTACAATAGCTAGAACATGGACGCAACCTAGATGTGCATCAACAGATGAATGGATAAAGAAGTGGTACATAAACACAATGAAATATTACTCAGCCATAAAAAAGAACACATTTGAGCCAGTTCTAATGAGGTGAATGAACCTAGAACATATTATACAGAGTGAAGTGAGTCAGAAAAAAAGATAAATACTATATTCTAATACATATATATGAAATCTAGAAAAATGGTACTGAAGAATTTATTTACAGGGCAAAGATGGAGAAACAGCCATAGAGAATAGACTTATGGACATGGGGAGAGGGGAGGAGAGGGTGAGATGTATGGAAAGTATAACATGGAAACTTGCATTGCCATATATAAAATAGATAGCCAACGGGAATTTGCTGTGTGGCTCAGGAAACTCAAACAGGGGCTCTGTATCAACCTAGAGGGGTGGGGTGGGGCGGGAGATGGGAGGGAGGTTCAAAAGGGGGGGACTATATGTATACCTATGGCTGATTCATGTTGAGATTTGACAGAAAACAGCAAAATTCTGTAAAGCAATTATCCTTCAATAAAAACATAAATTAATTAAAAAACAGAATTGATTAACCTCTCATTCATAAGGATGCCTAAGAAAAGCTGGTGATATTCAAATTAGGTCTCATAGTTTTCTGAGAATATCAGGGATTAATGATCTTCTGTATCTATGTGATAGAACTGATAAAAATGAAATTTTTGATTGCTTAAATATTTAACTTCAGGGTAGTTTTCTCAATTTTCTAGATTTGGAATATCCCAATTTCTGAATCTAATCACTCCCATGCAATATCAAGAACAAGATATTGTATACTTTTCTGTTTTATTTTACATTATAATTTTCTATGCATTAAACCAGAGCACATTTATGCTTTTAAAGAGGAAAAATGTTGCCTTTTTGTTTTCTTCATTCAGTATTTGTTAGGTTTAGTGCTTGAGAATCAGTGTGGCTCAGCACAGGTTTACTAAACTGATTTCATGACATTCTGTTATTTTACTGTACGTAAGCATTATCATCTTATTGTATGTACAGCATTTTTAAGTATTTTTAAAACATTATACTTATATGTAAAGGATTTTCTTTTCTTTCCTTTTTTTTTTTTTTTTTTTTTTTTTTTTAGGAATTTGATCAACTTCTTATCCTCTTATCACAATAACTTCTTCAGGAGCTGTACACTGAAAATGGGGGTTTCCTGTTCCTGTCTGTGTACAGGGGAATCTTCAAGTTGAAGGTTATTTTATATCCAATCATTCATGTAACTTTATTAAAGGAGGAATAGCATTTTGAAGGGCAGTTTTCCCCATTTTCCTGTGGGAAATGGATGTTGCCCATAATTGAACAATAATCCAGATGAGTGTTTGGATATGATAGCCAAATAACAAAGTTATCATTAAGTTTGATTTAAAATATGAGATCAGTTGAAAATCAGATTAAACTAAATTTTTTGGACTGCCATTTACCTTACAAGAAAGAGAGAGAAAAGTCTTGGAGGCTCGTTTCTAAAGGACATTTTAAACTAACCATTGTCATGGTCTTCTTTACTATCATTTACCTTAATAGTCTTCTTTCACATTTCCTTTTCTTCCATTAATAACATTTTAAATGGCATCCTATCATTGCATCAGGTGCACATTTTGATTAAAAGTTTATTATCCCTTGATCAGAAGAAATTTATGTGATAATATGCTGTTTTTGCAAAGAGTTATAAGCCACTGGTTTGCTCAAATCAGTTTCTGCCATGAAGAATCTCAATGATACACAAAATTATCTAAAACTAATTTGATAATTTGTAAGTTTTAGAGTCTCTCCAAGTATCTTTGTTCTGAGATTTGTGTGAAATATATACATATATATATATATATATTTTTTTTTTTTTTACAAAAACTGAATAGGCTTTACATACAGAAATGCTCTCAAACTTGCCTTTCACTTTTAAAAATATTAAACTGTCATTAAAATGACTCTGCATATTCATTAGGTGTTCTTGATTCCTTTCTAATTCTCTTAAAAAAGTTACTGTTTCTGAAAAGAAGAAAAACTTCTTTAAATGCCTTCACTATAATCTCAGAGGCATCAGATGATTTAGATTTTATTGTTTTTCTTTCAGTATAAAAATACACTGTCTGTCTTGTACCATTGTACTCCTTAAGCATGAATGAATGAAAGACTCAGGCATGTCTGACTCTCTGCAACCCCATAGACTGTAACCCACCAGGCTCCTCTGTACAAGGAATTCTAGAGGCAAGAGTACTGGAGTGGGTAGCCATTCTCTTCTCCAGGGGATCTTCCCAACCCAGGGAATGAACCCAGGTCTCCCGTACTGAACGTGGATTCTTTACCATCTGAGCCACCGGAGAAACCCATATTCCTCAAGAATATGAAACATCAATACATTTAAAAAGTAGAATTAGGCTGAACTACTAAATGTTAAACAGAGACATCCTTTGCTATACCTTAGGCTGCTTATAATTATAATTTTTCAAATGTTTTCTTTTCAAAATGATTTTAATTTGGAGAAAAGATACAAAGTGATGAACCTATGTGATAAAAATTTTAATGGAAGTGAAAGCATTTATGGAGAATAAATTTTATGAAGATTAGGACTTATGTAGGATTTTGAGAATTTGAAATCATCTAGATAGTAAACCTATTAGTGCATGTCAAATGCAGAATGCAAACAAATGGCTTAGATTAAAAGCAAAAACAAAGGTAAAGCATAGGAACACTGGATACCTTCTAGTTCACTTTTTCCTACAGCAGCTGAAGAGACGGCATCCATATAGTTTAAGGGCAACTGTATTGTGACAAAAAAAAAAAAAAAAATCAAGAACTTTTGATTTTCAAATTCCCTATTTTATACTTTTTCACCCTCACTATGGCACATAAAGTGATATTTAGAGGAACATTTGTGAACCTGCCCCCAATGTTTCTAAAGATATAAAAGTATATAGTGTGAAGTTTAGCCATGGGGAAGACTCCTTTTTCTAATTGTTATGCTCTGTCAAATTTGTTAAAGTTCCCCAGTGAGCTGTGCAATGTACTATATATTCATCCATTGAGTGTATATTTATTGTCTCCTGTATGCTAGATTCTTTGTTATGTTTCCCAAATTAGATGTTAGACCAGAAAGCATTTCCATGTCCACTGTGGAAATGGACTGTCCATGAACAGTGGACACGGAAATAGACTGAGCATATCCAAGAACATAAAACACTCAGAAGTGGTTTAAGCACTGCTGCTTGTGGTAAGCAGTCTGTAAAATGGCTCAGTGACCTTGTTCCTGATATTCATACTCTGCCTTTAAAGTAATTTAGGAATCCATTGGACTTAGTAACACCCTTCTAACAAATTGAATATAGCAAAAATGCTGGTAGACCGCTTCAGAAACGGTTAGGTTATACAAAAACATGGACTTCCATCCTAGAGTCTCCCTTTCTCCTTCATTCTCTGCCTTGTTTGAATTGCCTGCTCTGAGGAGAGACAGGTGCCATGTTGGGAGAATACTCAGGCAGCACACGGGGAGGCCCCTGTGGCAAGAGACTGAAGCCTCCTGCCGAAAGCCATGTGAGTGAGTCCAGCCCTGGTTGGGACTTGGGTGCGGGCAGCCCAGGCCGACAGCAAGACTGCAACCTCATGAGAGACCTTGAGCAAGGACTACCCAGCAAGACTACTCCAGATTCTTGATCTCAGAAACCAGAGGACAGTAAATGCTGTCATCTCAATTTGCTAACCTTTAAGGTAACTTTCTTTCTTTTATTTAGCAATAGATATCTAATATAGAGAGGATAAGCTTTGCTATACTTCTGAATTTTTAAGGGGGCAGAGTCGTGAAATGGTCATTTGTAGAAGGATCACAAAATGGGAGGAAACATGCCATAGAAGACTGAGTTGGTACTGATAAGAAATGTTTGTCCATTCACTCTTGATATGTATTGTGTGAGTCAGTAATTCTAAATCAAATGAAAGTTTAGCCACTGAAGTTTCAGGGCTTAGAAAGATGTCTGATGAAGAAAAGCATGATCCAAAACTTTTGGCCACAAAATATCTGATTATGAAATCTTACTGAGGACATTTCAAAAAAAAAAATCAGTTAACAACAAAACCAAATATAACTATTTGCCCATTGCCTTATTTGGTATGATAAAGGTAGCTGTGTGAGTATTTCTTCTTCCTGGTATCTTCAGATACATTTCTTTTGTAAATAAATGAATTATGACTGCAACAACTATACAAGGTAGAATAGAATAATTTAAAGGGTCTGCAAAATTCTATGTAACACACTAAGATAAAATCTTTTCAAGATAAAACAGCAAAACAGGAGAAAGAATGTGCAAGGCAGCACCCGAGACTGGGAGATTTGCAGGCACACCTACACAGTCTTTCCTTAGTCACACAGGATGCACCTCATCTCTGGGTTATGAACCATCAAGATATAGGCAAGAAACTGTGGTTTTAGAAGAGTTAATGCAAAAGATTCTAGCAGAGTCTTTTATGCCCCACTAGTCTTATAATCAAACCAAGATAGGAAATCAGTGAAATCAGTGTAAGCCATGAATCTATACATCCCTAAACAAGGTAAATAAGCTGGCCCTGGGTGCGACCAGGAGGACTTCATATTTTAGACAATGCATTATATTATAAATTACTACTAATCCATCATCTTTGTCATACCCAAGTCAATACCAGACTTCCAGATGTCCCTGGGGATAAGTATGGATCTGTCCCAATCTTTCTGTATGGTAACTCTATTTTATATAAAGGCCATTAAACACACAGGCCAAAAAATAAAACAATCTTTTTGTATACAATATAACATATACACTATACATATATAGTTATATTAATACTACATATAATAAATTATATAATAAGATAATATCTCTGTATATAACATACTATCATAAATGGTATAAAATATTCATATATGTATATGTGTGTATTTATCACCTTTATATATACATATTCATAATAGGCATAATAGGTAATATTACTATGTGACATGAAATCTAGTTTCCTAACAATGACAAAAGACATGGCAAACAAAGACAACAAATAAGTACAAATAATTAAACATAAACTGATAGCAATACAATCAGACAAAGTTTTAAAGTTCTGGGATGACATACTTAAGTTCACAATAGTTTAAGCTAGCTGGCTGGAACTAGTATACCAGTATCTTCTGGACAGGATAGTGACTTGCTTTCTTTATCATGTGACTGACTGAATTATTCTCTTTGTCTAAATGTACTCCAGGCTCCTTTTAGAATTATTTTTTCTTGCAATCCTCTGACTTTTTGTTCTAATTTGAATCAATTGTTTTCTAGACCTGCTAGAGGTCTGCCATCTTGTCATTTTGTTCATTACATTTCTTATTTAGATTCACTATTTGAATTCTTCACATTTCACTATTTCTGCTTTTCCTCCCTTGTTTTGTTTGAATATATTTTCAAGTCATTTCTCAAAAAGGGTTTGTGTACCTTAAATATTCTGGGTTCCTATGCATACAAAAAGGTTTTTATTTTGCCACATATTTTGGATGAAAATGGCATTCTAAGTTCAAATTAATGTTCTGACTGAAAGTGAGGCTTTTACTTCATTGTTTTCCAGAATTCAGTGACTCAACATGCAAGGTGGAACCTCCCTCCCTGATGGTCATGTCTGCACTGCCTGTGCATACTCTGGATTGAGGTGTTTGCTGCTCTTTTCCATCTATTTGAATGTTTCCAGCTTCTTTCTATCTACTGGATTTTGTGTTTCTCTGATGAGGCAACACTCATTGTAGTTGCCATTATGGGTTTAATCCCTTCTGTTTTCTTTTACTGTTTTTTTAACAGTGATCTTAAAACTAGGGTGATGTAGAAACATCTTGTGAATCTGCCTTCTTGCTAACATTTTTAACAGATGAAAAATGGAAAACAAAACAAAACAAACACATCATTAGTCCCTTGTCTCAAAATTATTTGACTGTAATTGTGAAGATAGGATGAATACATTAATAAACACAAATAATGAAGAAAAAATAACTGTTTACATACAGAAGTAGTTGACAGAAGGAAAATAAATAAATAAGGTAGGGGAGATGGTTAGAGAAGTACAATATTTTGCACTTCTTCCTTTAGTTACTGCTTCCTCCCTCAAAAATGTTTTTTTGTTAATATCAGTAATCTAATTCCTCTTTCTAGTTACATCAAAATGTTGAGGCAAGTCATAAAAGAATGTGTCTTTAACCTCTGTTAAATCACTATTACCTATAATCAAAATAGACTTTAGAATATCTGGAAGCTTAAAAAAATACTGGCAGCAGTGTTTATAATAAATGATACCTTTAAAAATCCTTATATCAGCAGAGAAATTTTATAATATAAATTGTTCACTTAACTTTAACTGCTACAGATTTTGGCAGACAGTAAAATTAAATGGTGGATGATCACCAGAATATATTATACTTTCTAAGATACTCCTGGATTACTAATACATTCCAGGAGAAGAAACTAATTCACAGATCCTTAGGCTATTATACAGGATTGTTAAATACTAATGCTTTCTTTTGTAATTGACAAAAAGGAAGTTGTAAATTACCATGAGTTGAAAATTTAATATGTGAAATGAAAATGTATGTCAGCAGAAATGTGCATGGGCACATGGTGGAAATGACTTTCCATTTGCCCCAAATCTCTTTGGGGTTTCCCCAGTGGCTCAGCAGTTAAAGAATCCATCTGCAATGCAGGAGACACAGGAGAAGTGTGCTTGATCCCTGGGTTGGGAAGATCCCTTGAAGAAGGAAATGGCAATCACTCTAGTATTCTTGCCTGATAAATACCATGGACAGAGGAGCCTGGCAGGCTACACTTCAATGGGTCACACAGAGTCATACGTGACTGAGCGACTAAGCACACACAAGGTCTTTTTTACTTTTCTTGAACCACCTTTACTGAGCTGGTTAAACTGGACACATGATCAGTGTTTCCAGATACTTTTTTATTTCACTTAATTCTATTCCTAGCACTGTTACCCTAATTGTGGCTATCATTTAAAATATATATTCCTAAGTATTCCCCAAGTTTACAGTCTTCACCAAGAGATGAAATAACCTTTAATTCACCCAATCATGACAAACGACTTAACGTATGGACTTTATGTGAAAATATTCTCATCTATTAATAAAGTTTGTAGATAACACTGTCATTTGAAAATGTTGGTCTGCTGAAATTGTAAACACAATCTTGCCTTCTCTTGGCAATAGCTATAGGAACTGTGCAGGCTTCACTGGTAGCTCAGACGGTAAAGAATCTGCCTGCAATGTAGGAGACCCAGTTTAGATCCTGGGTCAGGAAGATCTCTTGGTGAAGGGAATGCCTACCCACTCCAGTATTCTTGCCTGGAGAGTTACACGGACAAAGGAGCCTGGTGGGCTACAGTCTATGGGGTCACAAAGAATCAGACATGACTGAACAACTAACATAGGGATGGTACATGTTAGAAATGCATAATCCCATATTTACGACACTCATTCTTGTCTCAGAAACTTGTCAATATCATCATGTCCATTGGGACCATGCCCACCTAACCAGAATTTCATTTGAGGAATCCCAGGAAATGAACATGCAGGACAGCCGGGAAGGAGAGCCTGGGAATGAAATAGCTAAAACTATTGTCAGTTAAGGTCTGCTGTGTGCATGTGTGCTGTCACAATCGTGTTCAACTCTTTGCAAACCTATGGACTATAGCCCACCAGGCTCCTCTGTCCATGGGATTTTCCAGCAAGAGTACTGGAGTGGGTCACTACTTCCTCTTCCAGGGGATATTCCAGATCTGTGGAACAAAACTGTGTCTCCTCTGTCTCCTGCATTGTAGGTGGATTCTTTACCACTGGAGTCACCTAGGAAGCCCCTAAGCCCTGCTGTCTACAGCAACTGCTGCTGCTGCTGCTGCTAAGTTGCTTCAGTTGTGTCCGACTCTGTGCAACCCCATAGGCAGCAGCCCACCAGGCTTCCCCATTCCTGCACCTACTCAACACCAAAATAAATGCAGATTGATTCATACATTCAACTTCACATGGCTTATGTTCTCTCCAAAGCCAGATGAAGAAAATCTGAGCGGTGCAACACCTCAGTTTATTTTCTAGATTCAGTGACCTTGGACTTCAAATTTAGTTTTATAGATAAGTCTATAAAAGTTTTAGCAGCTCACATCAATAACTATATAACTATACTTTTCAGGTCACATATAAAGATCTCTAAAAAAGTAAAATTAACCTGTCTTTACAACTGAGGGCTATTAATAGATGAAATAGATACTTGTAACACTGAAGGGAGCTATGTCATTAGTTTCATAATTGAACTTTTGAGATGGAGGAGAAGAAAGGAGATCCCTACCAGAAACTGGCTACATTTTTACAAACATAAACATTACAATTTACAAAACATTTTACAATAATTCTATTATAGAGAGACTTAATTGTGGGATTACCTAGGTGATAAAATCCTAGGCTAGAGCTCCCTAAGAACTGTGCTATGGAATAAAGGTATGTTTTAGGGGGTTCAGTCAGTTCAGTTCAGTCGCTCAGTCGTGTCCAACTCTTTGCGACCCCATGAATCGCAGCACTGGAGTGCTAATATATTGTTGCCCATGGTCCTCAGAAAGACTGGGAAAGACCTAAGATTGCTTATGACCCCAGAGCCTCTGACTCCCTCAAGCCTTGAAAAGTCACTTCTCTTTTCCTAGCGGCTGTGCAAATGCTATGATTTTATTTATTTTATTTTTAATTAATTAAATTATTTTAATTGGAGGCTAATTATTTTATAATATTGTAGTGGTTTTTGCCATCATTGACATGAATCAGCCATGGGTGTATGCGTGTTCCCCATCCCGAGTCCCTCTCCCACCTCCCGCCCCATCCCATCCTTCAGGGTCATCCCAGTGCACCAGCCCTGAGCACCCTGTCTTATGCACTGAACCTGGACTGGTAATATACATGTTTCAATGCTATTCTCTCAAATCATCCCACCCTCGCCTTCTCCCACAGAGTCCAAAAGACAGTTCTTTACATCTGTGTCTCTTTTGCTGTCTCACATATAGGGTCATTGCTACCATCTTTCTAAATCCCATATATATGTGTTAATTACATATTTGGTGTTTTTCTTTCTGACTTACTTCACTCTGTATAACAGGCTCTAGTTTCAACCACCTCATTAGGACTGATTAAAATGCATTCTTTTTAATGGCTGAGTGATATTCCATTGTGTATATGTACCACAACTTTCTTATCCAATTGTCTGTTGATGGACATCTAGCTTGCTTCCAGGTCCTGGCTATTGTAAACAGTGCTGCGATGAACAGTGGGATACACGTGTCTCTTTCAATTTTGGTTTCCTCAGTGTTTATGCCCAGCAGTGGGATTGCTGGGTCATATGGCAGTTCTATTTCCAGTTTTTTAAAGGAATCTCCACACTGTTCTCCATAGTGGCTGTATTAGTCTGCATTCCCACCAACAGTGTAAGAGGGTTCCCTTCTCTCCACACCCTCTCCAGCATTTATTGTTTGTAGACTTTTGGATAGCAGCCATTCTAACTGGCGAGAGATGGTACCTCATTGTGGTTTTGATATGCGTTTCTCCCATAAAGAGTGATGTTGAGCATCTTTTCATGTGTTTGTTAGCCATCTGTATGTCTTTTTTGGAGAAATGTCTGTGTAGTTCTTTAGTTTGTTAGTTCTTTGACCCATTTTTTTCACTGGGTCATTTATTCTTCTGGAATTGAGCTGCAGGAGCAGTTCGCCTATTTTTGAGATTAATTCTTTGTCAGTTGCTTCATTTGCTATTATTTTCTCCCATTCTGAAGACTGTCTTTTCACCTTACTTATAGTTTCCTTCATTGTGCAAAAGCTTTTAAGTTTAATTAGGTCACATTTGTTTATTTTTTCTTTTATTTCCATTACTCTGGGAGGTGGGTCTAGACGATCCTGTTGTGATTTATGTCAGAGAGTGTTTTGCCTATGTTTTCCTCTAGGAGTTTTATAGTTTCTGGTCTTACATTTAGATCTTTAATCCATTTTGATTTTATTTTTATGTATGGTGTTAGAAAGTGATCTAGTTTCATTCTTTTACAAGTGGTTGACCAGATTTCCCAGCACCACTTGCTAAAGAGATTATATTTTCTCCATTGTGTATTTTTGCCTCCTTTGTCAAAGATAATGTGTCCATAGGTGTGTGGATTTATCTCTGGGCTTTCCATCTTGTTCCATTGATCTATATTTCTGTCTCTGTACTAGTACCATCCTGTCTTGATGACTGTAGCTTTGTAGTATAGTCTGAAGTCAGTCAGGTTGATTCCTCCAGTTCCATTCTTCTTTCTCAAGATTGCTTTGGCTATTTGAGTTTTTTTGTATTTCCATACGAATTGTGAAATTACTTGTTCTAGTTCTGTGAAAAATACCCTTGATAGTTTGATAGGGGTTGCAGTGAATCTATAGATTGCTTTTGATAGTATACTCATTTTCACTATATTGATGCTTCTGATCCATAAACATGGTATATTTCTCCAATACTGGTGTCATCTTTGATTTCTTTCATTAGTGCTTTCTAGTTTTCTATATATAGGTCTTTTGTTTCTTTAGGTAGATTTATTCCTAAGTATTTTATTCTTGTCATTGCAATGGTGAATGGAATTGTTTCCTTAATTTCCCTTTCTGTTTTCTCATTGTTAGCGTATAGGAATGCAAGGGATTCCTGTGTGTTAATTTTATATCCTGCAACTTTACTATATTCATTGATTAGCTCTTGTAATTTTCTGGTGGGATCTTTAGGGTTTTCTATGAAGAAGATAATGTCATCTGCAGACAGTGAGAGTTTTACTTCCTTTCCAATCTGGATTCCTTTTATTTCTTTTTCTTCTCTGATTTCTCTGGCCAAAACTTCCAAAACTATGTTGAGTAGTAGTGGTGAGAGTGGGCACTCATGTATTGTTTCTGATTTTAGGGGAAATGCTTTCAATTTTTCACCATTGAGGATGTTTGCTGTAGGTTTAACACATATGACTTTTATTATGCTGAGGTATGTTCCTTTTATGCCTGCTTTCTGGAGGGTTTTTATCATAAATGGATGTTGAATTTTGTCAAAGGCTTTCTCTGCATCTATTGAGATAATCATATGGTTTTTATCTTTCAATCTGTTAATGTGGTGTATCACATTGATTGATTTGAGAATATTGAAGAATCCTTGCATCCCTGGGATAAACCCCACTTGGTCATGATGTATGACCTTTTAAATATGTTGTTGGATTCTGTTTGCTAGAATTTTGTTAAGGATTTTTGCATCTATGTTCATCAGTGATATTGCCTGTAGTTTTCTTTTTTTGTGGCATCTTTGGTTTTGGTATTGGGGTGATATTGGCCTCATAGAATGAGTTGGTAAGTTTACCTTACTCTCCAATTTTCTGGAAGAGTTTGAGTAGGATAGATGTTAGCTCGTTTCTAAATTTTCGGTAGAATTCAGCTGTGAAGCCATCTGGTCCTTGGCTTTTGTTTGCTGGAATATTTCTGATTACAGTTTCAATTTCCATGCTTGTGATGGGTCTGTTAAGGTTTTCTAATTTTTCCTGGCTCAGTTTCAGAAAGTTATACTTTTCTAAGAATTTGTCCATTTCTTCCAAGTTGTCCATTTTATTGGCATATAGTTGCTAATAGTAGTCTCTTATGATCCTTTTTATTTCTGTGTTTTCTGTTGTGATTTCTCCATTTTCATTTCTAATTTTGTTGATTTGATTCTTCTCCCTTTTCTTCTTGATGAGTCTGGCTAATGGTTTGTCTATTTTATTTATCTTCTCAAAAAACCAGCTTTTAGCTTTGTTAATTTTGGCTATGGTCTCCTTTGCTTCTTTTGCATTCATTTCTGACTTAATTTTTATGATTTCTTTCCTTCTACTAACCCTGGTGTTCTTTATTTCTTCTTTTTCTAGTTGCTTTAGGTGTAGAGTTAGGTTATTTATTTGATTTTTTTCTTATTTCTTGAGGTAAGCTTGTATTGCTATGAACCTTCCCCTTAGCACTACTTTTACTGAATCCCATAGGTTTTGGGTTGTTGTGTTTTCATTTTCCTTTGTTTCTGTGCAAATTTTGATTTCTTTTTTTTTTTTAATTTCTTCTAGATTTGTTGGTTATTCAGAAGCATGCTGTTTACCCTCCATATTTTTGTATTTTCATTATTTTTTTCCCTGTAGTTGAGATCTAATCTTATTGCATTGTGATCAGAAAAGACACCTAGAATGATTTCAATTTTTTTTTTAAGTTAGCAAGACTAGATTTATGGCCCAGGATGTGATCTATCTTGAAGGTTCTGTGTGCACTTGAGAAAAAGGTGAAACTCATTGTTTTGGCATGAAATGTTCTATAGATATCAATTAAGTCTAACTGGTCCATTGTATCATTTAAAATTTGTGTTTCCTTGCTAATTTTCTGTTTAGTTGATCTTTCCATAAGTGTGAGTGGCATTTTAAAGTTTCCCACTATTATTGTGTTACTGTTAATTTCCCCTTTCATACTTGTTAGCATTTGCCTCACATATTGTGGTGCTCCTGTGTTGGCTGCATATATATCTATAATTGTTATATCTTCTTCTTGGATTGATCCTTTGATCATTATGTAGTGTCCTTCTTTGTCTCTTTACACAGCCTTTATTTTAAAGTCTATTTTATCTGATATGAGTATTGCGACTCCTGCTTTCTTTTGGTCTACACTTGTGTGAAATATCTTTTTCCAGCCTTTCAATTTCAGTCTGTATGTGTCCCTTGTTTTCAGGTGGGTCTCTTGAAGACAGCATATAGGCCTCTTGTTTTTGTATCCATTCAACCAGTCTTTATCTTTTGGTTGGGGCATTCAACCCATTTACATTTAAGGTAATTATTGATAAGTATGATCCCATTGCCATTTACTTTGTTGTTTTGGGTTCGAGTTTATGCACCTTTTCTGTGATTCCTGTCTAGAGAAGATCCTTTAGCATTTGTTGAAGAGCTGGTTTGGTGGTGCTGAATTCTCTCAGCTTTTGCTTGCCTGTAAAGCTTTTGATTTCTCCTTCATATTTGAATGAGATCCTTGCTGGGTACAGTAATCTGGGTTGTAGGTTTTCTCTTTCATCACTTTAAGTATGTCCTGCCTTTCCCTTCTGGCCTGAAGAGTTTCTATTGAAAGATCAGATGTTAGCCTTACGGGAATCCCCTTGTGTGTTATTTGTTGTTTTTCCCTTGCTGCTTTTAATATTTCTTCTTTGTGTTTGATCTTCATTGATTTGATTAATATGTGTCTTGGGGTGTTTCACCTTGGGTTTATCCTGTTTGGGACTCTCTGGGTTTCTTGGACTTGAGTGGCTATTTCCTCCCCCATTTTAGGGAAGTTTTCAACCATTATCTCCTCAAGTATTCTCTCATGGACTTTCTTTTTGTCTTCTTCTTCTAGGACTCCTATGATTCAAATGTTGGGGCATTTGACATTGTCCCAGAGGCCTCTGAGGTTTTCCTCATTTCTTTTAATTCTCTCATTTTTTCCCCCTCTCTGCTTCATTTATTTCCACCATTCTATCTTCCACCTCACATATCTTATCTTCTCCCTCAGTTATTCTACTGTTGGTTCCCTCCAGAATGCTTTTGATCTCAATTATTGCATTATTCATACCAGAGAAGGCAATGGCACCCGACTCCGGTACTCTTACCTGGAGAACCCCATGGACGGAGGAGCCTGGTAGGCTGCAGTCCATGGGGTCGCTAAGAGTCGGACACAACTAAGCGACTTCACTTTTCACTTTCACTATTGCATTATTCAACATTGATTGACTCTTTTTTATTTCTTCTAGGTCCTTGTTAAACATTTCTTGCATCTTCTCAATCCTAGTCTCCAGACTATTTATCTGTAACTCCATTTTGTTTTCAAGATTTTGGATCATTTTTACTATCATTTTTCTGAATTCTTTTTCAGGTAGACTCCCTATCTCCTCCTCTTTTGTTTGGTTTGGTGGGCATTTATTATGTCCCTTTCCCTGCTGAGTATTTCTCTGCCTTTTCATCTTATTTATATTGCTGTGTTTGGGGTGGCCTTTCTGTATGCTGGAAGTTTGTGGTTCCTCCTTATTGTGGAGGTTCCTCTCTGTGGGTGGGGTTGGACAAGTGGCTTGCCAAGGTTCCTGGTTAGGGAAGCTTGCATCAGTGTTCTGGTGGGTGGAGCTGGATCTGTTCTCTCTGGAGTGCAATGAAGTGTCCAATAGTGAGTTTTGAGGTGTCTATGGGTTTGCTGTGACTTTTGACCACCTGTATTTTAATGCTTAGGGTTATGTTCCTGCATTTTTGGAGAATAGCTTGGTATGCCTTTCTCTGAAACTTGTTGGCTTTTGGGTGTAGCTTGGTTTCAGTGTAGGTATGGAGGCTTTTGGATGAGCTCTTTTTGATTAATGTTCCCTGGAGTCAGGAGTTTCCTGGTGTCCTCAAGTTTTGGATTTAAGCCTCGTGCCTCTGGTTTTCAGTCCTATTCTTACAGTAGCCTCAAGACTTCCCTATCCATACTGCACTGATGATAAAATTTCTAGGTTAATGGAGAAAAGATTCTCCACAGTGAGGGGCACCCAAAGAGGTTCACAGAGTTACATGGAGAAGAGATGAGGGAGGACGGTGATAGAGGTAACCAGGAAAAGAGGGGGAATCAAAAGGGGAGTGAGCAATCTAGCCAGTAATCAGTTCCCTATATGCTCTCCACAGTCTGGAACACCCAGAGAGGTTCACAGAGTTACATAGAGAAGAGAAGAGGAAGGAAGGAGATAGAGGTGACCAGGAGGAGAAGAAGGGGAGTCAAAAGGAGAGAGACAGATCTAGTCAGTAATCAGTTCCCTATGTGTTCTCCATAGCCAAGAATACCCAAAGAGATTCAGAGAGTTGGGTAAAGAGAAGGGGGAGGGAAGAGATAGAGGTGACCTGGGGGAGAAAAAGCAGAGTCAAAAGGGGGAGAGGGCAATCAAGTCAGTAATCACACTCCTAAGTAAAAATGGGTACTGAATATTGGATTCTTAAAGGTACAAAATTGATAACAAATACCAAAAAGCAAAGATTAAAAATCTAGAGTAGAGGTTAGACTCTCAAAAATACAATATTTTTTTAAAAAATCACAAAAATTATAAAAAATTTATATGAAATTTGCTTTAAAAATAGGGTCTTTTTTTGGCAAGGTAATAGGTTATAAAAATGAAAATTAAAGGAGTAATAAAGAATGTAGAAATTTTTAAAATTTAAAAATTATAATAGTAAAATATATCTAGGAATTTCTCTGGAGCTGCAGTGTGGGGTCAGTTCAGTTTCAGATAGTTCCTTGTTCCAGCTTATACTTCTTCTCAAGGTCTATTGTCCCCTTCCAGTGTAGTCGGTGCTTACTTCAGGGTTTTAATCTGTTGCACCTGTCATTTCCAAAGTGGTTCCCTCTTCTTTGTTTATCTTGGTTTCCTCTGTTTGCAAGGCTCTTCAGTGCCTAATTTCCACCCTGACACAAGGGGGTGGAAGTGGTCACTTATTTAGGCTCACTTGTTCAGTCGTGCTGTGGGGAGGGAGGAACACTGCAAAAAAGTATCACTGGCGTGTGTGGGGAGTGCTCACAGTGTCTCAGCCACACTGGGTTTGTCCCCGCTCACGGCATGTGTGATTTCCCGGTCTACACTGCTCAGGCTCCAGGTTGCTCTGCAGGGGAACTGTCTAAAGTGGGCCCTGGGTTGTATGCACTTTCCAGGTCTAAATCGCTCAGGTTAAGATTCTTGGCTACTCCACAAAGGCACAGACTGTGTTGGGCCTGAGTTTTGTGCCCTTCCCAGGTCCGAGCAGCTCAGACAACCAGATGTTTGGTGAGCGCACTCTCCCCAGGTGGATGGTGTGTCTTATCACCTCCCCGGTCCCAGACGCTCAGTTTCCTGGGTGCACAGTGGGAGTGCCATCACAGGGGTGCCGTGTGTCTCCTCCAGGGAGCTGGTCTCTGGCTGCAACCCTCCTGGCAGATGTCAACCATCCAAGATCCCAGGAAGACTTAGTTAGTATCTATGAGCCTGCTCATAATTTGGTAGAGGATGTTGTCTCTGGGGTAGTGATTGCCCCTCATGTTTCAGCTCTGGCTGTCCCCCACCTGCCTTTCTGCCTCCAGTGGTGGATGGGTGGGTCTACAGCCAGCTAGCTCTCCTCTGGTATTCGCTCAGTCCTTTGTTCTATGAGTGGGCCTGGCAGTGCCTTGGATTAGAGCTTTTCATGGGAAAGTTCTCTCTCTCTCTCTTTTATTTCTCCCCTCTCTTTCTCTCTCTCTGGCTATCCCACAGTTCGGGTTACTATCTCATGTTAGCTTCCTCAGATTGCCCTCAGGGTATTCAGGCCCAGTCCTTATCCTAAGCAATGCTGCCGGCACCTACCTGTTCAGCCTCCACTGGCTGGTGGTGGATGGAGTGTCTGGGTTACTTCTCTGCTGGGAATTGCTGTTAGGCACATAATCTGTGTGGTTTCTTTTTTTTTCCCCCTCCTGGTTTTGTTGCCCTCTGAGATTCCAAAACTCCCCAAAGACCCACCAGTGAGAGGGTTTCCTGGTGTTTGAAAAACCTCTCCTCCTTCATGACTCCCTCCGTGGGACGGGTCTCCATCCATAACTCTTTTGTCTCTCTTTTTATCTTTTATATTTTGTCCTACCTCCTTTTGAAGACAATGGACTGCCTTTCTGGGTGCCTGGTGTCCTCCGCCAGCATTCAGAAGTTGTTTTGTGGAATTTGCTCAGCGTTCAAATGATCTTTTGATGAATTTGTGGGGGGAGAAAGTGGTCTCCCCATCCTATTCCTCTGCCATCTTCAATGCTATGATTTTAGAAGGCATTAATCTGCTCTATTACAAAGAATGTCTAGTACAGAGTAACTTAAAATGAATAAAGTCAAAGTTCCCATCTCTTTAGATTTCAAACAAAATGATACAATTTGGTATAGTATTACAGTATTTGAACAATAATATGATAGGATTACAGGCCTGTTAATACTTTGTCATTGTTGTTGTTAGAAAAAAAAAAAAGAAACCACTGAATGGTCCATTTTTCTACTTTTCACAAGATTTCATAGATACATGTCTGTTTATCTTGCCACTATCTTGGTTATAGAATCACATTCACATCATAAACTCTAAGGCACATCATCTCTGAAAGATACTTAGATTTAAAGTGGTGTCATAATATCTCATTTAATAAACTACCAGGCATAGGGCATTCTTTTTATGCTTATTTTTAAAATTTTCTAAGCCACCTGAAAGAAATGGGTTTGGAAACAAGCTGCTGTTTGGGTGATATGGGGGGAAGCACTTTCATTGTCCCAGTATAGATAATGACCAACCATGTTGGTAAAATTAATTTCCCTTCTCTGGGTCCTTTCACTCCCTTGTTGATGCTATTCACCTCCTCCCCCCCACCACTCCCACTTCCATTTGCTCACAAACTCCAAAGCCCTTTTTGTGCTGAGAAATCTGCCAGTATGAGAATCTAACTGCGAGGCAGAATCTGTCTCCATAAAAGCTCAGAGGCCAGTACTTGCCCCTCTCTTCCTTGCTGATCACCAAGGTGTTGGCATTTTATTTAAACTCTGCTCATATGATGTGTCTGCTCAGGAAGTTGATTCAGGGACAGTGAAGCAAAAGCAGGCATTAGCTCTGGATTTATTCCAGTGGTTGAAGTATCTAGAATATGGTGGCAAATGAAAGTACCATCTGTGGGGTGCAGTGTCATCATGATATGATGCCAATAATGGCATTAGATGTTCACTGAGGTCTTGGAATGGCAGCTCAAGCAAAGGTTCTTTGGGAATGACCAACTGGTTCCTAAATGCAGCAACCCTTGCAGTCTGTCTGTTTGCTTAATCTCTAGCCTTTGTGTGCTTGTATGTTTGTTTATAGTTAGAGTCTGTTGTTTGCAGTCTGGAACTGAAACTGAGACTTCATTCCTAAACTGCTTACATGTAAGTTATTTTACTTCCTATCTATTCCTGACACATTAAGGCCCATAAAATAAATCTGAGTTCATTTTTTTACAGAGTATGTGAAAACAGGATCAGAAAGAAAAGTGTGATCTAATTCTCTTACTAGATAATATCTTATTTGCCTGGAGATCATGCATCTGTAGCTGATAATAGGAGTTCTAGGGTTTAAGAAGATACAAAATCTTTGCATGGTGAATATCCACACAGCAGGTCCAGATTCTTCACTTCCTCTCCCAATAACTACTTCCCTTTAACCCATACCAATTCACCTCCTCTATTTATAATATATCCTGCATTTAGTATCAGCTTCACAGTTTCCTATTTTACATTTTCCGGATTTGGGAATGTGTCAGCCCCTCTTAATGATTTTTGGAAATCTACCCTTAAGTCCCCTACATCGTTTCCTTCCTTGACAATAAAATTTCTTCCAATGTGTCAGAATGTATTATTTTTATTAATAAGGATGTTACTAACAGTGACACTTTAGGTTATGCCACGTACCTTTCTTAATATCTAACTGTATCAAAAAGGTCAAACTAGCCTTTGCATTACCCAGTACACATAAGAGATTTCAGTTTTGATGGCACTTTTTTTTTTGACAAGTTTATATTTCCAATAACTTAAAATGGCAAGATAAGGAAGTACCCTCAGCCTCTTCCACTAGACCTGGGTTCTATTCAAAGTCAAGTCTCTTTGGACAGAAAATAGGTTTTTCATTCAGAAGCTCTAGAGCATGCTTTCTTCAATTCACAATCTTAATTCAAAATCCTGCAGCAACAGAAGCACTTGTAAGGCCAGGGATCTCACTCTTCTTTAAAGAGGCTAAACTGTGGTTTAACTTCTGATGTTGGCATCACCAACAAGAAGACACTGGTTACCAAGATTGGCCAAGTGATCTGCAGACAGAAGTGGCTTATTAATGTTCTCTGACTAACTGTGTTAAAGGGTGTCAGATTAGGGCTGAAGTCAAAAGTAAGAAAGTGCATAATTCAGAGACCTGTCTCAGACTGCTACTGTGGGAAGGACTTTGTGAGCAAATGTTTCTGAATTTGAAGGCCCAGCAGCTACCCTTTACAGGGATTTGCTGGAACTACTAGTGAAATTAGGTTCAGTGGGATCATTCAACAGATGCAGTTCAAGGATGGTTTTGGTAAGTAATTAAGTACACAAAAGTCATGATCCCTTGTTCAAAAGCATGCTCAAGAACCTTTTAAGAATCTGACCCTGAGTTCTCTGAAAAGACCTAATATCTGACTCTGGACAGTAATCAATCACTCCCCTGATCTTTTCTCTGTCCCGGCCTTTAACAAAGTCCAGTGCTTTTGAGTTTTGTTTTTTCTCACAAATTGAGATAACTTGTTCCCTTGCTTAACTGTAGTAGAATGTATCACCATATATCATCTTGTAGTGAATTTTAAATTTCAAATTGGGAGAATTACTTGGGTGCTTTTATATTTCCAATAGGGAAATACAAAAATAAATAGTGTGGTACCTTTAAGGATGTTACAATCTAGTGGGAGCAACTTGTATGTTAATGGCTGATTATGATACAAGGCAACATGAAATAAGCATTAACTAGAGGACAGGCTCATCCATGGTAACACAGATAATGGAGCAATTAATTCTAACTGAAAGGGAATGAGAAGCTCCTGTGCAAAGGTGGTGGCATTTGAGAAAGTTACACAGAATAATTATAAGTTTTGAGGGACGACAGAGAAGAAAAAAGTGTTTCACTCCTAGAACAGAATTAGCACAAGCATATAGGTTCAATTCAAGAGATTTTTGGTTCTGTTTTGTTTTAATCTAACACCTGCAAGACACTATATAGTAGGCTATGGGAGAGATGCATACAGAAATGACACAAGTTTTCTTTTCTCCTATAGTTTAACTTCTGTTTAGAGAGAAAAGTCATTTCTATATGAATACATTTGAAGAGTTCATAACATATAGCTGACTGGAACAATGTAACTGAGTGGCAAGTCCTTTAAAATCTACAGCACATGAGACCAAGACCAGCACTTTTTTCAGAGGAAGTAAAGAAAGATTTCTAGGGGATATGGAGGTATGAGCTGTTTCATAAAAGGAGGATAAAATTTAACATGATAAATAAGGGGTATGGGTATTCAAAATTACAGGTATGGCATGAACAAGATCTAAAGGCAGAAATAATCCTGGCATGCCCATGTGATTGTGAAAGCACCAGTCTAGAGTACAAGGTGGTTTTGGCCCAATTTAGGAAGAGAAAAAATAGAAATTCATGTTCAAGTAAATTCATTGCCTGAAAAATTCAGGCAGACAAATTAAGTGAGCAAAGCAGTCTGAGCATATTATGAAAGATAGTAAAGGATACTCTGGCTCCGGTTCAACCAAAAGAAAGACACCACTAGGTTCTAGCCATTATCTAGAGCCATTATCATTCCTATAGTAAACTCTGCTCTAATGTTGCTAGACCCTCCCATTTGTTACAATGTGTCATTAAATTGAAACTATATATGTATAAATTAGAAATGTATAACTATATATATTCATAAGTAATTTTATACATAAATATAAAAAATAAATTTTAGAAATGTATTTGTTATATATTATATAATATATTTATTATTATATATAAATTATATTTATTTTATATGTTATAAATAAATATACATATAAATTAGAAATACATACATAGTAGTAGTGGTGGTGGTTTAGTCACTAAATTGTATCGAACTTTTGAGAGCCCAGGGACTGTAGCCCTCCAGGCTCCTCTGTCCATGGGACTTCCCAGGCAAGAATACTGGAGTGGGCTGCCATTTCCTTCTCCAGGGGATCTTCCTGACCCAGGGATCGTTCCCGCCTCTCTTGCACTGGCAGGTGGTCTCCTGTATTTCAGGTAGACTCTCTGCCAATGGGGCTACCAGGGAGGACATGTGCATATAAATATATATATGTGTGTGTGTGTATGAATTAGAATGTATATATAAATTAGAATATATATAAATAAATTAGAAAACAATTCTTAAGATAAAACAAAATTTTGTTGGTCAAAACCTACTTAGACACATAAGACTTCCCTGGGTCACATCTAATATGTGGCCCATTGATTTTTTAATTAATTAATTTATTTATTTATTTATTTTTTTGCCCATTGATTTTTAAACTCTGCTGAACTATAAAGGGTAAGGACGGCTGGAACTAAAGCTTTTGCATTATATCTGATGGCCATTTAAGGTTACAGAACATAGATGCAACATAAGGAAAGTAGCATGTTTTAACTAGGCACCAACAATGCCAGTGATTTGTATATGAAATCTATTAAAGGAAAGGGGATTGATAAGAATTCCTGACTGCTATTAAAGTTTTTAAAATGTTTTTCTAGATAAATTCATCTTTGAAGTCTATCTGTTGTTTATCCTGGTAACAAGAAAAATTTACAACAAAAATTTGGAGATATTTATTGGATCTGAATTCAACTATCTCATTTGCCTTTAAGAAGAAAAACTGCAGCTATAAGACTCTTCTCCATGCTAACAGGGAAAGGATTCAAGTTGGGCCTGAAGGAGTGCTTGATAAGTGACCCTTTATTTGCCAGCACCACTAGGTGCCAACATTGGATGCCACCATGATGTCTTGGTCAGGTTCATTTGCGTGCCTGTTGTGTCTTAGTCCACGAGCCTGGCTGACTTTGAAGCCAGGTGGGGTTTGAGTGTTTGCAATAGATGCTTTGGGTCTAGTCAGTTTTTGAATTGATAGTTCATAAGTCACTCAAAAAAATATTATGTTAATTCACGCTTGGTTTAGGTTTTTTCCCAACCTAGTGTGAAAGAGTTGAAATTGATGTTAAAAATGTAACTTCTAAGCTTTCACACTGCAATCCAGTGACTTGTTATTTAACAAAAAAGCTCATATTTTCTCTCTCCTCTCAGGAATTCCTGACAGGTAGAGGATCTTAGTAACAGGGCAGAATTGGGTAGAATAAAATATTTCTCTTGGAGATTACAATATTCCACCTCTGTCTGAATGAAATGTAGCCTCCAGATGTTGCCTGTGTTACACTGAAAACCAGCTGCTAGATTTTAAGAGCAATGCAAATTCCTGAAATGTAACAGGGCTTCCTAATGCTGAGAAAACACTTAGAAGAGTATCAAATCTTGAAAATGTGCTAATGAGCCACAAAGTCTGATTAAAGCAAAGGTGCAATGTTCCAAAAACATGTTTTGTGATTTAGTTAAGTATGGCTTAGGTTTCATCATAGATGTGAGTACTTTAAATGCAGAGTGTGCAAAGATAAGAAAGTCTCAGTAATAAAAACAATTCACAATAGCTCCTTATTAAGTTATTTTCAGAAAAAAAGTGTTAAGATCTGAGAACTGTATAAAAAAGGAAAGAAAGAGAAAAGCAGGCCACATATGCAGACCATTCACTCACTAAAATATGAACTATTAAGGCTTCATAACATAAAACATGACATTTCAAATTACTTAATTTGATGATTATTTATAAATAATAAGCCCAAGTTATGAGCAGATGTGAACAAAGATGAACATCTTCTGTTACTTAATTGCGGAGGATAGAATAGTTGGAAGTATTTTTCATAGACAATATCCCTCTGGGAGAGAAAATCCTCACATATTTCAGCTTTAGTTAAGATCAAACTGATCTAATTAGCATTTTCAACGAATTTATTGCTCAGAATTCCCTTTAGTGAGGCATGCTTTTGATAAATTTCAAGGAATGCTGTTTGCAGAAAAGTTTGGAATTAGACATATAAAACCAAAATGAGAAGCTTTTTAAGATAAGCCAAAAATTATCTAGAAAACTAAAATGACAAAATTGGAAGGTCATAAACTATATTCTTATGTTAATAAGAAGATATAACTTACACAGAATAACTCAGGATTATTTTATATTTATTGTATTTGGGACACAGGACATAATTTACCTGGAGAATATTTCAATTAAAGTTACACACAACTAATTAGAGAAAAAAGAATTTCTCGCTCTTCTGAGTGAGTGATAATGCTGCTATATTGGTTAGTTATCTTGTAAGATCATTATAAATCATAGAGGTATTGAAAAAATTATAATTAAATGTGTAAATAACTTTGTTTCATTTTTCTTTTCTGATTTCAGATGATAAAAATTCATTATGAATGAGTGTTCCCACAACACATTTCACACTGTGGACACTTCAGAATTTCACTTCCACTTCTTTGCATATGCAGAGATGGACTCCACACTATGGAGAATGAAACTATAAATTTAGTACCTCAGACAGGCATTATGAATATAAGAATGTGTTCACAACACATTACCAATATGATTACAAAACAGAAGCAAGATGTAGACACAATCTTGGTAGACTTTACCTAATTAATTTCCTATACAACAGTTTTCACTTGACTGAAAAGGGAACCACTGATGCATTACTCTTTTTACTTACAATTCTATTCCCAGAAGGTAGAAAAAAAAAAAAAAAACATATAATGCTGTACTTGATTTTGACCAATGAGAAAGAACCAATTAAATTTAATTTTAGGGAAGAGATGCTGAACTACTCTAACACAATTATATCCTTAAGCACACCTCATTGATAAAGCAACTACCGTGTACCCTATTTGTGACACTAGGGACTTTTGAGGAATTAGTATTAGAAATATCATTATCAAGGGTTGCAAATACACCTCCTTCCTCTTTCCTTAGTATATCTTAAGCGTTTCATTGCTTTAGAAATATTTTTAAAGACATAATGAGGAAACTATCCATCAAGATTCATTAATAATTTCTGTATCAACATGCTAGAAAAAGAGCAACGCTAATCATCAGTTTCCTACAGGCTTTACTAAGCTTACCTTGTGGTACAGTTCTTCAGAACTACCCCCAGTGAAGGTTAAGAAAGCTTATGTTTGTTAAATAATTTCAAGGAGCAGCTTACTCTCTACCCAAATCACCCATCTTCATTCCTTCTACTGTTTTCACAAAATAAGTATGTACATTCAAATTTAATATATCCTATATTTAACATGAAGAACAATTCTCTAGGGAGAACCAATGATTTAAGTAAAGAATTTCAAATATTTTAGGAATCATGGGTCCATGATCACCTCATGCTATGAAGTAATTAATAAAAAAAAAATCAACCTGAGGTTTTCACAGATCCTAAGGAATTTTTTGCAAGTAAAACTACTGCCATAATGACATAAAAATAGTTGGTTGTCCTCATTTAAATTGCATCCATTGTTTCTGAATTCATATGAATTCAAATGCTTCTTTGAATTTTCTGCAAGTTTCTTAACAGTGCTAAAATAAGACTGCCATTTAATGTGTGATTCAGAAACTAAGCATTTACTTGTTGATTTCAGAAAATATTAACTTGGGTGCCACAACCAAAACAAAATCTTGGATCCATATTTCTTAAGTAATCAAAGATTATGTGAAAGAACAAAGTGGTGGTGTTTTGCAGAGACTGGGAAATAAGGCAGAAAGCATTTCTCTGGAGACATAGGACACGTTTGCTCTGCTTAAGTAAACAAAAACCTGGGGCATCAATTGTACAGCTAAAAGAGGACTTGGAAACTATAACATACTTATCACATCTGGCCTAATTATATGTCCTAATAGCTCTAACATTAATAAACATTCATACATGGCTAAAGGCTGTGAGTAATTTATAGAATGCATATATTTATAAAAAGTTTTTTTTTCTCTGATGAATATATTTACTCCCCAGAGGTAAATTTAAAATCACATGACCACAGGATTTAAGCACCTATCAGATAACAGCAATCTATTTCCAAGCAAACCACACAGACTGAGATTTTCTTTCCATATGGAAGAATATTTGGTAGCAATGTACATGCAAATATTGGGAAGAGAGCCACTGTTATTAAGGGCAGAGACTTACCAGTGCTTGTCAGAAAGTTCACATTTCTCATCACACCTTCCGTGTAAGCCCCTGGCTCATAACTGTCCATTTCACCTGTGACAATGTGAGCAACTCTTGCTGCCCGTCCTCTGATAGCACCTGCAGCTCGGTCTAGATTATCAGCGTCCTGGTCTCTCAAGGCTATGATACATTTGTTGACATCTTCTAAGATATGGCTCTCTGTAAGTAAACAGATCAAATTAGTTTAGTGGGTTTGTTTCATTTTGTTTTTTTAACCACACAAATCTAGCATACTGTGTGTGCGTGCGTGCTATGTCACTTCAATTTTGTCCAACTCTGTTTGACGCTATGGACTGTAGCCCGCCAGGCTCCTCTGTCCATGGGATTCTCCAGGCAAGAATACTAGAGTGGGTTGCCATGCCCTCCTCCAGGGGATCTTCCCGACCCAGGAATTGAACCTGTGTCTCTTAAGTCTCCTGCACTGACAGGAGTGTTCCTTCCCACTAGCACCACTACTGTAATTCATGTTAATTTCTGGTTGCACACAAGGTACACATTGGGAATGAAGGGCATTGACAACTGAGAAGAAAAAATACAGACAATTCTGCTTATTCCTTTTTTAAAAAGCACAACTCGTAAAATAAAAACTTTGCATTTTTATCATCAATTCTTATAGATTGTATCTGATTTTAGATTCTGATTCCAATAGATTAGATTTTAGATTTGAATGGTTTATAAATGGAAATTAAGGGAAGATTCTATATTAAAACAAAATAAAATATATAATGATGGAACAGAATTCTAATTAAAGCAACATTATGCAGATTATCAAACTATACTAAACATAGAGAAAGATAAAACTACAGCATTCCATTCAACTACTATTCATTGATGTAAGCTATTTAATACAACTATAGAAAACTTATAAATTAGGAAATGATGAAAACTGTGAAATATATAAATTTTATATTGTAAAGCAGCAACCTCACTACAACTGTGAAAAGACTCATATATAAAAAGGGCTTTATGAAGATTGATTGACTTGAAGAAAATGAATCCCAGAGAAACTTGCTCACTCTAAAGAGTAGCTCCAGACTTCTTTCCCTCCTTCCTTTTTTGCATGATTAGTGCATGAAGACAGCAGAGAGTTATTAGTATAGTACAACAATGTGATTTTCTTTCTCCTATAAAATGATTAATGCTCCCAGACAAAACTAATGAGTGGAGCTGAGTAAACATGTGGGATATCAACAAGCATGGGCAATGATATTTCTAAGAAATTAAAAGGATATTAAAATAATGGTTTCTGTCTTTATTAAATGAATCCCCACCCAAAATATTTTAAGCCTCTATTACTTTAAAACATGCACAGAAAACAACTACAACAAAAAAGGCCTCAGTAATTCCATAACATATTGTTAACTTTCTCACTTTCTCTCTCCTCTTTGGACTTGCCGATTTTCTGCAGATAGGCTACACAAGACAGACATTCATAAGGCTATTTCTTTGCAGAGTCACACCTTCCTCCTATTGTGCAAAGCATAAAATCCCAACTATCAAAGAATATGGTCCCCAGTGAACTTCTAAGACTTGATGTCTACTAATCCTCTGCAGGCCTCTTAGGCTTCAGTTATATTTATTTTATAATTTTCCACACCTGCCATAATTTTTCAAGCCTCTGTGCCAGTGAGCATACCAGAACCTTGACCAAGACGGCTCTTTTGGGTTTCTAGACCCAACTTCACTTGGGTCTATATACGTGTTTGTGTATGTACGCTTTTCCACACCAACTAGCAACTCTCTGTACACCAACTGGGTGATCTGGAATTCAACTCAATTTCAACACTATCTACCTGGAGATGTGTTCTTTCCAGGTGGCTCAGACAGTAAAGGATCTGTCTGCAAAGCAGGAGACCCAGGTTCAATCCCTTGGTCCAGAAGATGCCCTGGAGAAGGGAATGACAACCCACTCCAATATTCTTGCCTGGAGAATTCCATGGACAGAGGAGCCTGGCATACAGGAGTGCTACAGCCCAGGGAGTCACAAAGAGTCAGACACAACTGAGCTACTAACACAAACACACACACACACACACACACACACACACACATCTGGAGATAGCATCAGATTCCACAGGTTAAGGGTTTGGTCTCACAAGACTACCACTGTACACCCCTACTACAGACAACAATCATAAGTTTTACCTCTGCTTCTGACTAACTGCTACAAACTAAAGGTTCCCATGACCCCGTCCTCAGACTTCAGACACCCATCCAAGTTGAGGTTGCTACATGTATTTCTGACTAATTGACTATAAATCAGAGGTTCCCACAACCTCCTTTTCAGGCATGATTAATTTACTAGAGTAGCTGAAAAAACTCAGAGAAACATTTCACTGACTAGATGTAGCTTTTATAACTCAGGAATGGCCAGATGGAAGAGAAACAGAGAGGAAGGATAGGGAGAGACAGAGTTTCCATGCCCTCTCCAGGAACATCACTTTCCCCAGGTCTCCATGGGTTCACCAACCTGGACGCTCTCTAAACCCCATCATTTGGGGATTTTATGGAGGCTCTATTTCATAGGCTTGATTAATTAAATCATTGGCCATTGGAAATCAATTCAGCCTCCAGCTGCTCTTCCCTCCCCAGAAGTAAAGAGGAGGAACTGAAACCCTCTACTCACTTGGTGGGTTGCCCTGTCATTCAGCCTCTATCCTTGGGGGGTCGTTCCTCAAAATCACTTCATTAACATAACTAAAGACACCTTTATTGCTCTTATCACTTACTGCATTCCAAGGGTTTTAGGACCTTTGTGCCAGAAATAGGAAAATACCAAATCAGTCAGTTCAGTCTCTCAGTCCTGTCCAAATCTTTGTGACCCCATGGACTACAGTAGGCCAGGCCTCCCTGTCCATCACCAACTCATATCTATTGAGTCGGTGATGCCCCCAACCATCTCATCCTCTGTTGTCCCCTTTTCCTCCTGACTTCAATCTTTCCCAGAATCAGGGTCTTTCCCAATGAGTTGGTTCTTCACATCAGGTGGCCAAAATATTGGAGTTTCAGATCCAGCATCAGTCTTCCAATGAATATTCAGGACTGATTTCCTTTAGGATGGACTGGTTGGACCACCTTGCTGTTCAAAGGACTCTGAAGAGTCTTCACCGGCACCAAAAGCATCAGTTCTCCGGTGCTCAGGTTTTTATACAGTCCACTCACATCCATACTTGACTACTGGAAAAACCATAGCTTTGACTAAATGGACCTTTGTCGGAAAAGTAATGTCTCTTCTTTTTAATATGCTGTCTAGGTTGGTCATAACTTTTCCTAAAGGAGTGAGGTCCTTTATTTCATGGCTGCAGTCACCATCTGCAGTGATTTTGGAGCCCCAAACAATAAAGTCACTGTTTCCCCATCTATTTGCTGTGAAGTGATGGGACCAGATGCCATGATCTTAGTTTTCTGAATGTTGAGTTTTAAGCCAACTTTTTCACTCTATTCTTTAACTTGTATCAAGAGGCTATTTAGTTCTTCACTTTCTGCCATAAGGGTAGTGTCATCTGCATATCTGAAGTTATTAATATTTCTCTCAGCAATCTTGATTTCAGCTTGCACTTCATCCAGCCTGGCATTTCACATGATGTTCTCTTCATATAAGTTAAATAAGCAGGGTGACAATATACAGCCTTGATGTACTCCATTCCCGATTTGACCAGTCTGTTGTTCCATGTCCAGTTCTGTTGCTTCTTGACCTGGATACAGATTTCTAGGAGGAAGGTAGGTGGTCTGGTATTCCCATCTCTTAAAGAATTTTCCACAGAATGTTGTGATTCACACAGTCAAAGGCTTTGGCAGAGTCAATAAAGCAGAAATAGATGTTTTTCTGGAACTCTCTTGCTTTTTCGATGATCCAGAGGATGTTGGCAATTTGATCTCTGGTCCCTCTGCCTTTACACAATGCAGCTTGAACATCTGGAAGTTCACGGTTCACGTACTATTGAAGCCTGGCTTGGAGAAATTTGAGCATTACTTTGCTAGCGTGTGAGATGCATGCAATTGTGCAGTAGTTTGAGCATCTTTGGGATTCCCTTTCTTTGGGATTGGAATGAAAACTTAACTTTTCCAGTCCTGTGGCCACTGCTGAGATTTCTAGATTTGCTGGCATATTGAGTACAGCACTTTAACAACATCATCTTTTAGGATTTGAAATAGCTCAACTGGAATTCCATCATCTCCACTAGCCTTGTTCCTAGTGATGCTTCCTAAGGCACACTTGATTTCGCATTCCAGGATGTCTGTCTCTAGGTGAGTGATCACACCATCATGATTATCTGGGTCATGAAGATATTTTCTGTGTAGTTCTTCTGTGTATTTTTTCCACCTGTTCCTAACAACTTTTGCTTCTGTTAGGTCCATATCATTTCTGTCCTTTATTGTGCCCATCTCTGCATAAAAAGTTCCCTTGTTATTTCTAAATCTTGAAGAGATCTCTAGTCTTTCCCATTCTATTGTTTTCCTCTATTTCTTTGCATTGATCACTGAGGAAGTCTTTCTTATCTCTCCTTGCTATTCTTTGGAACTCTGCATTCAAATGGGTATATCTTCCCTTTCCTTCTTTGCCTTTTGCTTCTCTTCTTTTCATAGTTGTTTGCAAAGCCTCCTCAGACAGCCACTTGTCTTTTTGCATTTCTTTTCCTTGGGGATGGTCTTGATCACTCCCTCCTGTACAATGTCATGAACCTCTGTCCATAGTTCATCAGGCATTCTATCAGATCTAGTCCCTTAAATCTATTTCTCAGTTCCACTGTATAGTCATAAGGGATTTGATTTAGGTCATACCTGATTTGTCTAGTGGTTTTCCCTACTTTCCTCAATTTAAGTCTGACTTTGGCAGAGTTAAGGAGTTCATGATCTGAGCCACAGTCAGATCCCGATCTTGCTTTTGTTGACTGTATAGAGCTTCTCCATCTTTGGCTGCAAAGAATACGATCAATCTGATTTCAGTGTTGACCATCTGGTGATGCCCATGTGTAGAGTCTTCTCTTGTGTTATTGGAAGAGGGTGTTTGTTATGACCTGTGCCTTCTTTTGGCACAACGCTATTAGCCTTTGCCCTGCTTTATTCTGTACTCCAAGGGGAAATTTGCCCATTACTCCAGGTATTTATTCGCTTCCTACTTTTATATTCCAGTCCCCTATAATGAAGAGGACATTTTTTTTGGGTGTTAGTTCTAGAAGATCTTGTAGGTCTTCATAGAACCATTCAACTTCAGGTTTTCAGCATTATTGGTCAGGGCATAGACTTGGGTTACTGTGATATTGAATGGCTTGCATTGGAAATGAACAGAGGTCATTCTGTCGTTTTTAAGATTGCATCCAAGTACTGCATTTCGGACTGTTGTTGACTATGATGGATACTCCATTTCTTCTAAGGGGTTCTTGTCCACAGTAGTAGATATAATGATCATGTGAGTTAAATTCACCCATTCCTGTCCATTTTAGTTAGCTGATTCCTAACATGTTAATGTTCACTCTTGCCATCTCCTGTTTGATCTCTTCCAATTTGCCTTGATTCATGGATCTAACGTTCCAGGTTCCTATGCAATATTGCCAATAAAGTCCTATGATGGACTTTACTTCCATCACCAGTCACACCCACAGCTGGGTCTTTTTTTTTTTTTTTTTTTTTTCTGCTTTGGCTCCGTCCCTTCATTCTTTCTGAAGTTATTTCTCCACTGATCTCCAGTAGCATATTGGGCACCTACTGACCTGGGGAGTTCATCTCTCAGTGTCCTGTTCTTTTGCTCTTTCCTACTGTTCATGGGATTCCCAAGGCAAGAATATTGAAGTGGCGTGCCAATCCCTTCTCCAGTGGACCACGTTTTGTCAGAACTCTCCACCATGACCAGGCCGTCTTGGGTGGCCCTACACAGCATGACTCATAGTTTCATTGAGTTAGACAAGGCTGTGGTCCATGTGATCAGATTGGTTAGTTTTCTATGATTGTGGTTTTCAGTATGTCTACCCTCTGATAGAGAAGGATAAGAGGCTTATGGAAGCTTCCTGATGGGAGAGACTGACTGATACGTACTTCTTATTCCAAATCATAATATCACAATTGCCAATCCCCTCTGGCCTGCTTGCTCATAATATTCTTTTAAAACACTAGTTAAATGCCCTGCCTCAGGACAGGCAAATTCAGTTCCATGATGTTTGGGTTTCACATAAAATAGTTTACATGTTTTCATTAGAGTTTCTTTCTGTGTTTTAATGATGTACAAATGAAACTATTTCTCCAGTAGACTGGCAAATAAATACAAGTGCAGGAATTTTATCTTATTCCTTGAGGTATCTAGCCCTTGGCACAGTACAGGGCATCTGTCAGGATAATGTCTATTGAATGAATGAATGAATTCTTCTTATAAGATGCACCTGGGGATAGTAAATTATTTTGTCTAAATCCTAAATTATGGGTTATAAACATTGTTAGACACATTTCTGTAGCCTTAAATTTAGTCAATTTAACCAATATTAAGGGCAGTAAGTTCATTTGAATAAAAAAGATTAAGTACTGAAAACCTTCATTATAAATTCACTGGAGTTTTAACCTAATTTGTAGCATTCAGTTATGAATGTGTCATTAAGGCTTATAATAAATCCAGGCACAGTCCCATCTCAACAGAAAGCACATGTGTATCATCACCATCATGTTTCCCCTGGAACTGAAGTACAAGTATAAATGTGGAAGGAATAATAATTACCAGTTTTTAAGAAATCCACAGATGCACCCTTTAATGACACATTAAGAAACTGTTACTTTTCAAGTATGCTGGTAAGATTTAAAAAAATAAAAAGCAAACAACATATATGTACTCAATAAATGTTTAATCTGTATTCACTATGGTTGCTTAATTTTAGATTGCAGAGCTGTTTTTGCTCAGTTCTATGAAAGTGAAAAGATATTTAGGAAAGAAAAAACATTGCTCATTCTTAGAAGATTAATGATCTAATAAACTCAGTAATTTCTGTTTAATTAAAGGTGATATCATAGCTGTCATGAACTATTTTTTTCTATGATTTTGCACAGGAAAAATGCACAAAGGATATTCACTAACAATGATTAAATGTTCACTTTTTCTATAAAACAAGGCAATATATACTTACAAATTATTTTATTACTTTAAGCAGAGAATAAAAAATATAGTGAATTTTTCTGATTCTTTTTTTCTTGGCCTTATAGAAGTTTGTGTGGTTATTGCTTTAGATTGAGCAACACAGTCAAAAGCCGTGGTGTTAATTATGGTGAAGAATTATAGAGGTAGAGTCAGATATGAAAATAAAAACCTTACATGAAAATATAAATGTAAAATAAGGGAAATAAATGACAAGAGGCATGTAACAGAGTTTCTCTGAAGCAGTTATATTGAGAACATTGGAGACGATGACTAAATGATCTTTTGAATTACTAATATTAAATATAGCACAGAAACATTAAGAAAGGTTTTTGCAAGATTTCCATTATTGTGACACTTTACCATTATGCTGAATGTTTCACAAAATGCCAGCAACAATTATTTGCCTGAAATGCTAAACATAGAGTGCCAGAAAAAGAAAAAAAAAGAATGGGCACCTCCCACATACACAATAACTAAACATTAAGCTAATTTCTTAAAAACAATTATTTCTTTACTAGTCATATTTCAGGTGAATTTAAGTAATTAAAAAGGCCTTCATGATAGCTGAATGCTTTAGGTCTAGCTTTATAACCCCACATCTCTAGCAAGGAAATAAAACACCAAATACGCTGTAAAAAACTTTCTACTGATATGTCTTAAGTCTTTGCTGTTGGAATGAGTTTACTCTTTTGTTGTTGTTGTTTAGTCTTTAGTTGTTTACTCTTTAGTTGTTGTTGTTGTTGTTTAGTCATTTAGCCATGTCCGACTTTTGTGACCCCATGGACTGAAGCCCTCCAGGCTCCTCTGTCCATGGGATTTTCCAGGCAAGAATATTGGAGTGGCCTGCCATTTATTTCTTCAGAGGATCTTCACCTCCCAGGGATCCAATGTATATCTCCTGCATTAGCAGGCAGATACTTTACCACTAAACCACCAGGGAAGCTCTTTAGACATATGAAAATCATTAGGAATTCCACTTCCAAATTTACTTTTTTCTCAATTACAGGCATACCTGAACTCAACAATTATGTAATTTTTACAATGAAGTTTAAAGGAAAGAAAATGTTATTATAAAACAAGTATATTCAGCAACTGTTGACCCTTGAACAATATTGGGGTTAACTGGTATATAACTTGTAGCTGAGTCCCCATATCCCCAGTTCCTCTGCAGATTCGACAAGCCCCAGACGGTGTAGTACTGTGATGTTTACTATTGAAAATTATCCTTGTGTAAGTGGACCTGTGCAGTTCAAACCCATGTTTTTCAAAGGTCAACTGTATTATACATTTTGAAGGATTGGTTGAAAATATGTCTTAATCGCTTCAGGGTGTCAGCTTAACATTTGATTTGGGGTGAGTGATGAAATGTCCTAGTATTACTGAAAATCCTGAAGCACATTATTTTAAGAGCATAGAATTGCTGAACTACTAGCAATTTCTATTGCTCATTTTATAGCTATTCTGAGATGCAAAGGGTGATTTCTGTTTTGCTGGAAAACAGTAATAAACAGGGCAATAAAGGAACTGATCTTAGATGACAAGTTATTTCATTTGTTGCAGACTTCTCTGGGTGATTCCATCTCTAGTCACTGCAGCAAGTATAGCCACAATAAAATTTTGAAATACATATAAATGCTTTCTATGATTTTTAATTCTTCAGTTTTCTACAAAGATAGAACTTGCCTCAGGGAGAGTAGAAACAAACAAAATCCAGTGAGAAGTTAATTTATTGACTTTTAACCTCTAAAGCAGAATTGTATAAATCCATAGTCCAAAGAACAGACCTAAAGTGGAAGCACATTTCTTTTGCAAAAGCCATACTTAGTTGAGGGGTTGTTGTTCAGTTGCTCAGTCGTGTCTGACTCTTTACAGCCCCATGGACTGCAGCACACCAAGTTTCCCTGTCCTTCACCACCTCCCAGAGCTTGCTCAAACTCATGTCCATTGAGAGGTAAAAGTTGCTTTCTTTTAATTCCCAAAGCTGGGCTTTGAATAGATCAATGGCAAAACCTAAAGAGGTAGAGTGTCTTTGCTATAATCCATTGAATGGGGAATAATATACCACCAACTGTTTCTTCCCCTGATAAATGCATATGTAAAACAAAATTCTGAGAAGAAGAGAGAAAAGAATATTTTAATAAAGAGAAAACTTTTATTCTAAAGAGACTGTGTTTTAAGCCAAAAGAGGTTAGAATTCTATTATTGGCAAGATAAAGATTAGCAGCCCATTGTACATGAGCTCAGAGATTTAACTAATTTTAATTACAAGAAAATAAGTTTCCATATTTGCACACTTGGATCTATACCTGTAAATTTAAAATTCGTTACATAGGCAACTACACAATAATTTTATTTTCTGTTTTAACAAAACACATGAAGCTAAAAAGCCAATGGAAAACACCAGCATATGTTAAATTGCTGTTTGTGTATCTACCTAAAGGTGGCCAAAATATCTTTTTAGTAAGATTTGATCTTGAAAATTGTTCTCCAAATTAACTAATATCCTACATAAAGATTTAGGCAAGTGCTATTTTGAGAATAAAGAACATGTATGTAGCTAAATGCAAAACCTTTTGAAATTTTGCATCCCTTTTCTACATCCTTAAAACCTTCCTCTATCTCCTTTCCTGAGACTAAGTATTATGATGTGTTAGAAAATGTAGATTATATAGAAGATAAATAGGCAAATCCCTGTCTGTGAAAGGTTTACAATCCAATAACCAGGAAGAATTACTTTCTGATTTTTTAAAAATTTTAATTTAAGTATATTTGATGTAAAATATTATATAAGTTGCAGGTTTAGAATATACTGATTTACAATTTTTGAAAATTTTACTCAATTTATAGTTATTATAAAATACTGTTAAGAATTACTTTCTTTCATCATCTTTTATTCTTCCCCAAAGATAATTGTCAAAATTATCCTTTCATCTTATCATTTTATCATCAAGTTTTGTTAGTCTTTATCAGTTTGTTAAATTTTAAAGTTTGCTCAATTTCACTATAAGCCATTTATTCTTCATTGGACCTGAACCAGCTCAACTTACTTGACACACTTCTGACAGCAATCAAAAGGAACATAAAGATTGTTATTCCCAAACTAGTTCTTTACCAAACTATACTTAAAGGAATTCTGAAGAATTTATGCAGATATAATTCTATAGAAATAAAACATACACAGAAAGCCACTGAAACTTTCATATTTCTTTTCATAAGTCTTAAGTAGGCTGTTATAACAGTTTTCTTTGTGAAGTAAAGACTAGTTAAAAGCTTAAAAACAGGCAAAAGGTACTCCTGCTTGTCCTCAGACATTGAGAGCCAAGCACACCTGGCAGACATCTAATACTCCATCAGTGTGTATCTTTTTTCCACCCGCTATTTACTATTGGTTAGGAAATTTTACAATTCTGTAGATGCTCAATTTGTTTAAAAGAGATAGCAAAGCCAGTAATTCTTGGCCCATATGAATGCAAATAAATGTTTGACAGAGATGGGAATAATTTTTATGGAAAACAATACCCTAAAGCTTACATTTTTACTACTCTGTCAGACCATTAGCCAGTTTTTCTCTAAGATATTTTATTTAGCCATTCCTTCTTTATTCAATTCTCTTTAAACAAGCATTATTGTGTCTCCCAATAATAAACTTATAACACTTTAAATCTGTAAAAATCTTGCTTTCGATTTTTAAAAATTATACATTGTGTATTTTGTCTTGGTAGCTACTAATTTTTCAAGTAGTTTTTCTATCCAGGGGAAAAATGTGAATGACAAATTAAATGTGGCATCATAAATCTACATGTAAGATGCAAAACTTTAAAACTCCTAGGAGAAAATCTAGGTTAACTTTGAATTTAGAAATGACTTTTTAAATACTACACCAAAAGTAAAAAAAAAAAAGAAAAGAAAAGAAAGAAAGAAAAATTAACAAAGTGGACTTAACAAAAATTTGAAACATCTGCTCTGTGAAAGGCACTGTTAAGTGAATGAAAAGGCAAGCCACAGATTGGGGGGGGAAATGCAAAATACATCTGCCAAAGGACTGGTATTCTAAATCTACAAAGAATTCTTAAAATTCAAAAATAAAAATAAAACAAAAATATCTAAAAATGTTAGAATAAGATACGACCAGACACCCAAAGAAAACATACAGATGAGAAATAAGCATATGAAAATAGGCTTAACATTACATATCATCAGGGAACTGCAATTAAAACAGTGAGATATGCAATTAAAACTGCACAACTATTAGAATGACCAAAATTCAGAACCCTGAGATACCAAGTGCTGAGAGATTTTGGAGCAACAGGAACTCTAATTCATTGCTATTGGAAATGCAAAACTGTATGGCCACTTTGAAAGCCAATTTGGTATTTTTTTTTTTTTAATAAGACCTAACAAGCTCTTAACATATGATCTAGCAGTTGTGGTATTTACTCAATGTCCTTGGTATTTACTCAAATGAGTTGAAAGCTTACATCTACACAAAACCTTCACATGAATATTTATTGAAGTTTGGCTTATAATTACCAAAACTTGCAAGCAACCATTCTCTGTCAACAGTAGAATGGATAAGGAAACTGATATACATTGATACAATGGAATATTAAACAGCAATGAAAAATTAAACAGCAATGAAAACAAATCAGCTATTCAATATCAAGCTACAAAAAGACATGGGGGAAATTTAAATACATATTAATAATGAATTAAGTCAATACGAAAAGGTTACATACTGTAGTATTTCAGCTATATGCCATATTGGAAAAGGCTAAAACTAGGGACAGAAAAAAAAAAAAAATTCAGTGATTGCCAGGGTTTTATTGGTAAAAAGAGAGGAATGAATCGATGTAACACAGGGGATTTTCAGCATAGTTAAACTATTCTGTATGATACTGTCATGATGGATACATGTCATCATTACATTTATAAAATTCATAAAATTTATAACACAGAGTGAACCCTAATGTAAACTATAGTTAATAAATAAATATTGGGTCAACAATTCTAACAACAAAGGAGATTCTTCAGACATTCAGTATTCCGTGCCAAGTCCACTTTAGACCTTTAAAAAGCACTGTGTTCAGTTTCTAAACTGGAAGAAAACTATTAATGTTCAATCTTACATACTCAATATCATTCATAATTTACAAATATCTACAATTAATGTAGCAGTAGTTTTGAACATTCTCCAACTTTCCAAGAATACAACCAAGAAAAAAATTTGATCCTTTCCCTAACTCTTTCTTAGCTTTTACACAGTAACATCTCTGATCACCAATTTGCTTTTTAACAAATAATTCTGGAAAGCCTGTTTTCCATAATGTGTACATGCTAAGGAACACATGCACATTATTTCATCAAATTCTTATAACAATCCTAAGGAATAGGTCTCTTATTTACATTTTTTTAAATTAATAAACCTTATTTTTAAGGGAAGTTTTACATTCATAGTAACATTGAGTAGGAAGTATGAAAGTTCCTACTTACCCTGTATCCACAGTCTCCCCAATATCAACATACTCAACCAGAGTAGTATATTTTTTATAGTCCATGAATCCACACTGACACATCATTATCACCCAATGTTCATAGTTTGATACATTAGAGTTCACTCTTTTTATTTTACCGTCCTTGGATCTGAACAAATGTATAATGACATGTATCCACCACCATAGTATCATGCAGAACAGCTGCAGTGCCCTAAGAATTACTCTAACCATTCACCTATCCCCCTAACCCCTGGCAACCACTGATATTTTTACTGTCTCCATAGTTTTGCCTCTTCAGAATGTCACATAATTGGAATCATGCAGTATGTATCTTTCTCAGATTGGCTTCTTTCATTTAGCAATATATACAAGCTTCCTCCATGGCTTGCTGGCTCATTTCTTTTTAAAACTGGATAATATTCCTTTGCTGGGATATGCCACAGTTTATTTATTCATTCACCTACTGAAGGACATTTTGATTGCATCCAGGTTTTAGCAATTATGAAAAAGGGCTGCTATAAACATCTGTGTGCATGTTTTTGTATGGATGTAAGTTTTCATTTCATTTTGGTAATTACCAAGGAGTGTGATTTCTAGATCATATGTTGAGTATGCTTTTAGCTTTCTTAGAAACTGCCAAACTGCCTTCCAAAGTAGCTGTACCACCTTACCTATCAGTTTTAAAGATGAAGAAATCAAGTCTTTGAGCAGAAATGCATCTTTCCAGAATTCATAGTTACATTAATTGAGCCATAACTCAAAATCAAGTTTGTCTCACTTACTAAGGTCTTAGAAATGCTAGGTTCTCATCTGACTTTAAAATAGAGTAATTATATAATTATATTATTCAGCTAACTTAAATGTACAATGGGAAGGAGAAATTGTAGACTTAAAATATTTTCTAAATTTTATAAAACTGTTGTAAAAGTTTGTTATACTATTATATAACTGAATGCATTAATAAGTTTTCACATTAATTCTAGTTGGGAATGAAATATAATCTAAGCATATTTAGAGGGATACTTTTAATTCTATAAAGCTCACATGGCCAGTGCTCTACTAATGTCAATATTTGGGATCTGTATAGAGACATTAGCTTCCCTATTGGCTCAGATGGTAAAGAATCTGCCTGCAATGTGGGAGACCCAGGTTCGATCCCTGGGTTGGTAAGATCCCCTGGAGAAGAGTACCTGCTCTAGTACTCTCGCCTGGAGAATTCCATGAAAAGGGGAACCTGAAGCATTCTAGAGACATGAACGGAGAAGATAGCCATAGAAGAAGAAATTAGCAAATGCAGTTTAATGCCTCAGCCTTTCGGCTATTCTGATGTCAAAGCAAAAGTCCAGGTTATTGCATTTTATGCTTCATTTATCTTGACAAAACAGACAGAAAAAGTAAACCAAACCTTAGGTTTTCTCATTCAATCCTTACTTTCTTGCACTGACTCCCCCTAGACTGAATTCTTGCTTAATTGTCCCATTGCTTCTCCTCCCATAGACCAGGAACGCATTAACATCTAATATCGAAGTACTGAGTTAAAAAAAAAAAAAATTAGCTTTGAGGATATTACCAGACTGAACATCAGGACTGTCAGCAGGAACAGACAGTAGTGAGCAATTCTCCCATATTATGCAATAAAACCATTCAGTTTCTGCACATTGGATGCTAAAGTTGCATGCCTTTGTTGCTGGAGACTCTTGTAAGGAAAACAGTCAGTACTCATTTGGGTAATATTCCTTGCTTATAGTTCAAAATGCAGAACAACTTGGGTGTCTAACTGTGAAGTTTTTAATTTTGGGCACAGAGAGAAGAAATCCTGAACTATTTTTAATGACTTCCTTGAGGTATATGAAACATATAGTAGGACAGAAACTCAAAGAATAAAGTACATAAAGTGGCAAATATACAGAAAAAAATGATTAACAAATGAATGGTCTGTAACCTGGAAAAATAAATGTAAATAATATGTATTTCTTTCTTTCCTTATTTTTCCAGAATATTAAGTATGTAATTTGATTGCTTCAATCACTTTCTAAAAACATTTTTCATATTAAAAAGAAAAGAAGGGGGTAATAATTAAAAAGAAAAAACGAGGGTAACAATTAAAAAGGATAAGGCTGTTATTGGATATACACCTTAGGGAAGTTCATTTTCCTAGTCAGAACATTTATTTTAAACTCAGTCACAATGTTCTTTGGTTGAACTTTATATTTCTCTTATATTTGGCTCTCAGATGCACAAAAATTTACAAAGTAGACTTCATGAAATAAATTCTCTTTCTCAGTCATTAATAACTGTTTCATGGAACTTATTAAAATATGGAATTTGCCATGCATGTGGATAAGACCACGAGGTTAGAAGCAAATACAAGGTGTGATTTCCAATCCCCAAATTGGTGTTATTCACAAAATATTCTGGATCAGCATGATTTTTTTTAAACAATATTGATATCACTACAAAACTACAAGTAATTGGACAGTAAATTATAAGGACTGATAAAAAGTGAAGGGTAAAACATATGCTTCCCAAGTGGTGCTAGTAGTAAAAATCCACCTGTCAATGCAGCAGACAAGACACAAGAGATGTGAGTTTAATCCCTGGGTTGGGAAGATCCCCTGGAGTAGGAATTGGCAACCCACTCCAGTTTTCTCACCTAGAAAATTCTATGGACAAAGGAGCCTGGCTGGCTACAGTCCTTTGGGCCACAAAGAGTCAGACACGACTGAGTGACTGAGCACCCAAAACATACTGCTTATAATATATAGGTACTATCTTCCAGGGAATGAGATATACTTCATATCAACTCAGATTTCTAAGGTGTCTGTGTCTATTTTTTTAAACTTTTTTTTTATTTTATATTGGAGTACAGTTGATTGGGCAAGTTATGACCAACCTAGATAGCATATTAAAAAGCAGAGACATTACTTTGCCAACAAAGGTTCGTCTGGTCAAGGTTATGATTTTTCCAGTGGTCATGTATGGATGTGAGAGTTGGACTGTGAAGAAAGCTGAGAGCCAAAAAATTGATGGTTTTGAACTATGGTGTTGGAGAAGACTCTTGAGAGTCCCTTGGACTGCAAGGAGATCCAACCAGTCCATCCTGAAGGAGATCAGTCCTGGGTGTTCACTGGAAGGACTGATGTTGAAGCTGAAACTCCAATACTTTGGCCACCTCATGAAAAGAGTTGACTCATTGGAAAAGACCCTGATGGTGGGAGGGGTTGGGGGCAGGAGGAGAAGGGGACAACAGAGGATGAGATGGCTGGATGGCATCACTGACTCGATGGGCATGAGTCTGGGTAAACTCCGGGAGTTGGTGATGGACAGGGAGGCCTGGCGTGCTGTGATTCATGGGGTCGCAAAGAGTCGGACACGACTGAGCGACTGAACTGAACTGAACTCAACAGTTGATTAACAATGTTGTGTTAGTTTCAAGTATACAGTACAGTGATTCAGTTACACATATACACATATCTATTCTTTTTCAAATTCTTTTCCCAATTGGGTTGTTATGGAGTATTGAGCAGAATTTCCTGTGCTATACAGTAGTAGGTCCTATCACTTATCCATTTTAAAAATAGTGGTACGGGGCTTCCCTGGTGGCTCAGTGATAAAGAATCCACCTGCCAATGCAGAAGGCACGGTTTTGATCTCTGGTCTGGGAAGATCCCACATGCAAATAAATTCATGTGCCAGAACTACTAAACCTAGGATCCCAGGATCCACAACTACTGAGCCCATGTGTCACAACTACTGAAGCCTCTGTGTCCTAGAGCCTCTGCTTTGCAGCAGGAGAAGACTCTGCAATGAGAAGCCCACCCACTGAAATTAGAGAGGAGCCCCTGCTTGCTGCAACTAGAGAAAGCCTTCGCAGCAATGAAGATCCAGCACAGTCAAAAATAATAAATAAATAAGTAAAATTTTAAAAAATAGCAGTGTGTACATGTCAATCTCAAACTCCCTGACTATCCCTTCCCCAACACTTCACCACTTTTTGTGGACATAAGTTCTTTTCCTAAGTCTGATCCTGCGATCTCATTCCTGGGCATATATCCAGTGAAGAACATAATCCAAAGGATATATACACTCCAATCTTCATTGCAGTGCTATTTACAACAGCCAAGACATAGAAGTAACCCAAATGTTCATCAACAGAGAAATCAATAAAGAAGATGTGGTACATATACACAATGGAATATTACTCAGCTATTATAAAGAATGAAATAATGCAATTTGCAGCAACATACATGGATTTTGAGATTATCACACTGAGTAAAGTAAGTCAGAGAAAGAGAAATATCATATGATAGCATTTAAATGCAAAATCTTTAAAAAATGATACAAATGAACTTATTTATAAAAAAGAGTCTGTGTTTATTATTTACTTCTCCATGGAATATCTTCATGAAGTTCTTACAATGCAATCTAGAAAATTCTGTAATGGATCCAACTTTAACCTGCCTTTAACCTCTATACTCTTTCCCAATGTCAATAGTGTCATAATTTTTCTCTAAAGAGTTCTCTTTTTCTTGTTGTATTATGCGTTTATATGCTGTAATTTGATTTTCTAATTTAACTCTGAAAAATAAACTGAATCCAAAATGTTATTGAATAAAAAATGATTTATTCAGATATTAAAAGAATACTAAAAATCTCTTGGTTAGATCTAGTTTGTTTGTTTGTTTTCTTTTTTCTCCTAATAGGTAAGATGTAATTTGGAAAAAATAATTAACAATGCAATTTACAGAACTTAATTTTAAAAGTATTCAGATCTCTAAGTGAAACTAGATGAATTAAAATTTCAATGGAATGATTATAAGGTTTTCACCTTAATTATAAGTTGGGTATCCACATGATAGTGATATCTAAAGTTGATGACATGTATTAACACCTTGTAAACAGACCCAGTTTATGGAAATGCTATGGAAAACCTAACTAATTAAAAGGCAAAAGCGCCCTTTAAAATTCCTTTCTGTGACAGATACAGAAATATTTATGAGCAGTTTAGCAATGGCAAACAACAAATCACTGGAATAGCTATTAAACATTTTAGAGAAATAAATTTACTCTTTGATATATGCAATGGATTGGTAGAGTGAGGTCAGAAAATGACAGTCCCAAAATCATTACTCTCAAAGAAATTCCTTTTCTAGTAAACCAAAATGCCCTCCTGTACATATGTAGATTTATGAATTTATGTCAGAATAAAATTTAAACTACAGTTAATGATCGAAATAAATGTCAATGAGTTTGTTTTATAATGGACACTAAACATTGGTGAGCATTTGTTGAAATGTTTTAAAAATTTATGAAGTTTATAAAATTGCATAAAAGGATGCTTATGTGATAATTTTAGTGGAAAAATCAGGCTTTATATCTATTTAAATAGCATTTTTATAAAATATGTTTATATATTTGTTTATAATATAGTGTATCATTACACACCTATCCAGAAAAATCTGGAAAGACATTTTCAAGCTCCTAACAGTAGCTTTTAATAGGTAGCTGTATTACGGATAATTTTTATTTTTTGTAAAGCATTTATTTTTTGTAAAATAATACTATATGTCACAATATATGTCATCATTTTAATGATTATCATTTTAAATCATGCTCTCTTTTTAATTAACAATGTTATTAAAGAGCAGACTTCAATAGGTAAAATTTAGATAACTCAGCATACCACCAACTGTTAATATATATTGCTGAGGTCAAATATACACCTGATGCCGCCAATAAACCTTAACACCATTATTTTTTCTAGGATTACTTTTGCTCTCTTTCTGCCTGAAAACCAGTAATAGTTGTAGGCAGGTATTTTAAAAACTCCTTTATACAATGATTATTTAGAGTTTCTACAACTAGATATTTTGCCAGGTAAAGGAGATGACAAGATAAATAAGTTACTGTCTCTGCTTCAAAAGAATTCACAGTCTAATGACATAAATAAGCATGTAAACAAATAACTACAAGAAATGTGATTAGTGTCAGACATGAGTAAGAGTGATTAGACCATTTCCTTTCTCCCTATGGTGCACTTCTTTTTGTTCGTATATCATTGCATTATATATTGATACCATGGATTGTTCCACTGAGATCAGATTGATCAAATGAGTATGTCTGGGTCTTTTTTAAGTTCATTGTGTATTTACATGTTCCTTGATGACTGTGAAAGTAGAGGTGTAGTAGTTTTCCTATCAAAATGATATGTATATGATCAGCAGTCATAATGTCTCCAACTATGAGAGTCTGAAGACAAGTAACTGATATTCTGTTCTATTCATTGCTAGCATGATACGCATATAAAAAAATGAAAGATTGTTCAAAAGATGTTTTATTGGGAGAATGTTGTGTTACATAACCAACTCAGAAATATTATTTAATTAGGTACTCATTTATTGTTGAAAGTCCAAAGTGAAGTCTCTCAGCCGTGTCCAACTCTTTGGGACTCCCTGGACTGTAGCCCACCAGGCTCCTCCCTCCATGGGATTTTCCAGGCAAGAGTACTGGAGTGGGTTGCCATTTCCTTCTCCAGGGGATCTTCCTGACCCAGGGATGAAATTCTGGTCTCCCACATTGCAGGTTTGTTTTTTTTTTTCTTTGCACAATTTAATTGTTTTTAGGTGCCTGTTTACAATGTGCAAAGTACCATCCATGCTATTTGTGTGTGGACATCTTAGTTCAGCTTAGATTGGATAAAGGAAAAGAGAGGTATAGAAATTTTAAAACTTTCTATTTAAACATAAGAAAAACTTAGTTCTTTTTTCCTACTTCTGTGCTCAGGAACAAGTTTTGTATCATACAGAAAGTTCCAAAGTACAAATTGGCATGGATAGCAGTCATGTCCAACAATTACAATAATTCCATGGGACCAGTACAATCTAGTTACAAAGTACTGAAGTTAAAAGAAAATTTTGCCAAGATTCAAACATGATGAAAGACAGTAGCACATGGCACACACATTCATATAATAAAGATCACAGTCGGGAAAGCTAGTGGAGGGACTATAATGAAATCAATGTTAATAAAATGAGGAAGAAAGGGAAAATGACAGCAAAAATTGCTGATAGTAATGAGGTAAACAGGTAAAAATGTGAAACAGACACACAGTGTTTTTATGCTAAGTCTAAATAAAAAGCAGAAAAATAAAATCTTCAAGATCATAAATAAAGATATGAGATGTTTTTTAAAAGTGCAAACAGCTCAATTTGCCTACACTACTTATTCTCCTTTCAATTCTAAACTTCCACTGTCAGACCATCCAATCAAACCGTCTTAACCCAATTCAGTGTTATTATCTCAGCAACCTTGCCTGGAAGGCCATTTCTTGCATTTAAGTATCTCTGCATGAAAAACAGATTCACAACATCTGGTCTGATTCCATTTTCCTTTAATTTTCCTTCAGTTGCTTTTCTATTTTATTTCCTTTTCTAATCATGTTTGTTGAGTTGCAAATAGTAATTTTCACTCTTACCTATGGTCTTTATTTCACTGTTTATTTGTAGGGTTGGTGGTCTACTTTGTTGCTTAATATTAGCTGAAACAGTAGTTTGATGGACTACAATTACCCTTGCTCTCCTCAATTTCAGAAAGTTGGCATACATTTTTTTTTCTTTTTTTAGTATTATCTACACCAATAAAACATCTCAGTTAAAATTGGCCATGAATACTTAGTCAATGATACTTATCCAAACTTATTCATACTTATCTGATTTATTTTCCTTCCCTACATGTTTGCCTCTTCTATCTTTTGTCCTAGAAATCTCAGTATTAAAAAAAAAAAAAAAAGCTGGGATTTTACCGGTGGTCCAGTGTCTAGTACTCTGCACTCCCAATGCAGGAAGTCTGGGTTTGATCCCTGTTCAGGCAACTAGATCCTACATGCTGCAACTAAGATCTGGTACAGCCAATTAAATATTTTTTTAATAAAATAAAAGGTTTTTTTTTTTTAACAGTTGATCATTTAGAATAATATCACTTTAGTACAAAAGAATCCACAGGAAGTATAAAATATTATCATTGAAATGATGAAACAAAACTTTGGCTATAGTCACAAATAAATAAATTCAAACCTGTGACACCTTACATGCATCAAAATTTTGACATGTGGTACATGTGTGGCAGAGACATCAGTTTCCTGCAAAGGTCCATATAGTCAAAGCTATGTTGTTTTTTTTCTTTTCCCAGTAGTCAGGTACAGATGTGAGAGTTGGACCATAAAGAAGGTTGAGTACCAAAGAACTGATGATTTCAAACTGTGGTGCTGGAAAAGAACTTGAGAGTCTGTTGGACTGTAAGATCAAACTAGTCAATCCTAAAGGAAATCAACCTTGAATATTCATTGGAAGGACTGATGCTAAAGCTGAAGCTCCTATATTTGGGCTACCTAATAAGAAGAGCTGATTCATTGGAAAAGAAGAGCTGATGCTGGGAAAGACTGAAGGTGAAATGAGAAAGGGACAGCAGATGCTGAGATGTGTTAGATAGCATCACCAACTCAAAGGAGATGAATTAGAGCAAACTCAGGGAGATGGTGCAGGACAGTGGAGTCTGGAGTGCTGCAGTCCGTAGGGTTGCAAGCAGGGGGACACAACTGAGTGAATGACAACAACGTGTGAAAAAGTGGGGTTGTCATAAATGACATTAAAGGACAAATAAAGAAGTAGGCTACTTTTTACATCAAACCTTAGAGAGAACATTATCAAAGTATCATCTGTTATAAAATATATCAAGCCAAAAGGCAGAATTTCTTGGCTTATCACCTTGTCATACCATAGACCTGTGCTGTCATCTGAAGAAAATCTTCGCCTACTACTCAGAAACCTCTGGAATGTTCTGCATCTGAAATCAGGAACTACCACATGCCACAACTAAGTTCACATGCTGCAGGTGAAGATTTTGAGTGCCACAACTGAGACCAGATGCAGTCAAATAAATGCATGAAAAATAAATAAATGAAAGAAAAAACAAACAAACAAAAAAAACAGGACAACAATAGGATACAGAGGAATTAAACACAAATAATTTATGTGGATTTACCTGTCAGAGTGCTAGATTATAATTTTGGCTCTGCTACTTACTAGTTCTATAAACTCAGAAAACAAACAATATTTCTTAAGCCTTGGTTTCTTCATTAACAAAATAGAGTAAATAAGATTAACAATCTCTGAGACTACTGTAAATACTAAATAAAAATATACATAAAAAGCACAGTGCCTGGCATCTAATAAGCATTCAAACACAGTTTACCCTTGAACAACATGAGTTCAAATTGTGGAGGTCCAATTTTATGTAGATTTTTTCCAAAAAATAGTACTACAGAACTACACAATCTGGTTGTGGAACCTCAGCTACAGAGGGGTGGGGCAGGCCCCTGTAAAATTATACTTGGATTTTCAACTGCACTGGGGTTGGCAGCTTTAACCCCCACATTTTTCAATGGCTAACTGTATTATTAAATATTTGTATTTTGATTTTGCAAATTAGTCCTATTTGTAAATTAGCTCCTTTCTTCATTCACAGTGGTAAATAGAATAATTCATTCTATCCATTCACTAAATGTGTACACGATGATTTGATATACATATACATAGTGAAATCATTATTATAGTCAAGCTAATTAGCATATCTCCCCACAAGGTTATTTGTGTGTGTGTGATGAAAGCACCTGAAATCTATTTTTTAGCATCTATCCTGTATTCAGGAGAGTATTAGCAAATATAATCATCATGCCTGTTCATTAGATCTTTAGAGTTATTCATTCAACAAAACTGCAGCTTTGTAAGCTTTACCAACATCTTCCCACTTACCCCATTTTACCAGCTCCTGGTAACCATCATTCTAGTCTCTATGCTGTTGTGTTCCACGTATGAGTGACACTAGGCAGTATACACCTGTTTCTGGCTTAATTCCCTTATCCTCTAGGTTCACCAATATTTTCATAAATGGCAGATTTTTCTTCTTTCTCATGGCAGAATCACAGTCCATTGTATGTACTTATACCATATCTTTTTTTCTATTCATTTGTTGCCCAGCACTTACATTTGTTTCCAAATCTTGGCTCTCATCAATAATGCTGCAGTGAACATGCAGATACAGATATGTCTGAAATCCTGATTTCATTTCCTTTGGATATATGCCCAGAAGTGGGATTGCTGGATCTTATTATAGTTCTACTTTTAATTTTTTGAGGAATCTCCATACTGTTTTTCTTAATGGCTACACCAATGTGCATTTTGATCAGCAATAATCAAGGGTCCCTTTCTCCACTTCCTCACCAATACTGGTTATCTTTTGCCTTTTTTAATGATACTCATTTTAACAATTGTGAGATAATCTCTCATTGTGGTTTGATTTGCCTTTCCCTGAAGACTAGCAGTGTTAATAATATCCTCATACATCTATTGGCCATTTATTCAAGTCTTTTGCTCATTTAAAAATCTGGTTACTGGTTTTCTTGCAATTTAATTATTTGTGCCCCTTTATATATTTTGAATATTAATCCCTCCCTTATAAGGTATATCTTTTGTAAATATTTTCTACCAGTTAGCAGACTGACTCTTCACTCTGTTGTCTGATTTGTTGTGAAAAAGACCTTCAGGTTTCAATCCCATATCTCTAGTCTTGCTTTTGCTATCTGCGCTTTTCAGTTCATCATAAAAAAGTGGTGCCCAGATCAATGTCAAAAAGACTTTTCTCTATTCAAGAAGCTTTTTTCCTATCACCGTTTACTTATTTATTGATCCCAGTATTAGGGTAAAACATTCAAAATGGAAAAGCACTCAATGCACATATTATCATTCCTCAGTTTGAAAGTACATTTAAAGAGGCAATTAAAACACTTCTCAACAAAAGACTAACTGATTTTATCTCACATGAACCTGGAGTACCCCTAGATAAAATTCACCTGATTAACACAATGGCTGTTATTATATAATACTATATTTAATGTTACTTATAATTCAGGGAACATAACATAATCACCAATCCAACAGGTACATAGTATTAAAGAGAACATACTAAATGTAATTATTTGATATTTAATTATCAAAACTATTGATTAGTTACATAGAGTTTATTAATGCTCTGGCTGTTCATATTTCTTTAGTTGTTTAACTCCCTTCTAGACTATGAGCTCCTTGAGACACTGTTTCTTCCTCCTTTATTGAAACTTCAGAAATAGGATCATTGTCACAACTACCAAAAGCTGAAAAGCTGAAACCAAGACTGCAGAGGGAAATATCAATAAACTCAGATATGCAGATGATACCACCCTAATGACAGAAAACAAAGAGGAATTAAAAGCCTCTTGATCAAGGTGAAAGAAGAGAGTGAAAATGCTGGCTTAAAATTCAACATTCAAAAAACTAAGATCATGACATTCAGCCCCATCCCTTCACAGCAAATAGATGGGGAAAATATGAAAATAGTTACAGACTTTAGTTTCTTGGGCTCCAAAATCACTGCAGATGGTGACTTCAGCTATGGAATTAAAAGATGCTCCTTGGAAGAAAAGCTATGACAAACCTAGACAGCATATTAAAAAGCAAAGACATGCCTTTGTTGACAAAGGTATGATTTTTCCAATAGTCATGTATGGATGTAAGAGTTGGACCATAAAGAAGGCTGAACACCCCAGAATTGATGCTTTTGAACTGTGGTGTTGGAGAAGACTCTTGAGAATTCCTTGGACAGCAAGGAGGTAAAGCCAGTCAGTATTAAAGGAAATCAACTCTGAACATTCATTGGAAGGACTGAGGCTGAAGCTGAAACTCCAATACTTTGGCCAGATGATGCAAAGACCTGACTCATTGGAAAAGACTCTGATGCTGGGAAAGATTGTGTGCAGGAGGAGAAGAGGGTGACATAGGATGAGATGGTTGGATGGCATCACCGACTCAAGGGACATGAGTTGGTGCAAACTCCAGGAACTAGTGAAGGACAGGGAAGCCTGGTGTGTTGTCCATGGGGTCACAAAGAGTGGGACAAAACTGAGTGACTGAACAACAACAATTGTGACTGTATCAAATTTACTTCTATTGACATTTTCTGCATACTCTATGTGTTTCATACGTACCAGATAGTTAACTTGTACCTAGAAACATGGCTAAAAGAGTGACTTCAGATAGGAAAGTTGGAATAATAAGAGGCCAAAGGGAAATGTTCTGAATATGAGAATTTATGCTGCCCAAACTTTGCTTCATGCTGCTGACCCACTTAATACGCTTTGTGAACTCACACCTAACCTCATTTCATCCTCTCAATCTTAATTTTATTAATACACAGAATTTCCTGAGCACTACAAGGAATGTACAAAAGGGTCATGAATGAACTTGAAAGTTCTTCTAGGTTTAGTAGTTCCTGTGGAGAGACCAGGAGAGAGAATATAGTTACAATAAAACAGTACAGCTAGATATATTGGTACATGTGATAGATATAACCCACATCATCACTTTTGATTCTGTAGAATATCTTTGTGAACACTTTGGGAAATAAGAACTCAAAAGATAACTTTGATAGCAGTAAGATCATAACCATATAAAAGATCACTGTCTTCTAGTTCAAGTCACTAAAGAGACATTCGATTTATTTACAAAAATAGCAAAATAAGACTGAAGGTTAAGAGTTTACTTTCCAAAATTATATTAGGTCATATTCCAAAACTTTACAAAGCAACATCTGAAATCAAGAGCCTAATTATACAAAATCTCCTCCTAAGTAAGCCTTTGGAGTGCTCAGAATCAGTCGGTTCTACTCTTGGAAACTTCCAAACTCTGGAAGCACTGAGTGACCCAGATCTTTCCCTCTATTCTCTCCCTAGTACCTATGTTTTCACTCCTTCAGTAGCCTGAATTTCTCCCTGCTATTCTGATTCAGTAATCAGTGCTAAAAATAGGCAATGAACATACAGATAAATACATTTGTATTTTAAAAAAAGATTTCCTAAAGGGAATGTCCTAATTACAAAATGCTACAATTGAGGAGTTTTATAAGTAAAGTAAATACACTTAGAGATGGCTCTGCCTAAAGAATCAGATCAAAAAATTAAAAAAATAAAATAAAAACTCAACCTTGGCCTTAGGATAAACCTTAATGAAAATAATTATCCTTCAGCTGGAGTCAAGATCCCAGACCTGCCTACTCTTCAGAATATTTTTATCTGCAGACAGGACCACTTTCCTCAATACAGCAAAAACACTGCATTTTAGGGATCTACCTTAATAGCTCAGATGATAAAGAATCTGCCTGCAATGCAGGAGACCCCATTTCAATTCCTGGGTCGGGAAGATCTGTTAGAGAAAGGATAGGCTACCCATTCCAGTATTCTTGGGCTTCCCTTGTGGCTTAGCTGTTAAAGAATCCACCTGCAATGTGGGAGATCTGGGTTGGAAAGATCCCCCAGAGAAGGGAAAGGCTACTTACTCCAGTATTCTGGCCTGGAGAATTCCGTGGACTGCATAGTCTATGGTGTCTCAAAGAGTTGGATACAACTGAGCGACTTTCACTCAATTCTAGCTCTAGGAAAACAAAAGTTAATTTTGCAGCTGAGTATCAAGTCAAGAGTATGGTAGTCTTACTGTGATATCAGACCTGAGGTTTCTGCATCTTGCCCCATGACTTTATCTTGAAGTTTCTCCTCCAGGATGAGGTTCTTTCTCCTTTTCTCAGTCCTTGGGCTGATAGCATTCAATGCACTGATAGGCTGCCTTCATGATTTCCTTTACCTCTCCACATATTACTTGTACCTTGGTTCTTTGTCATTATGTTTCCTGTGCCTTCTAGAATAGTTACATTTAATCACTGTCAGGACATTCTTGTCGCAGATGATTTGCCCATATTTTCAGCTTGTGCCCTTTTCTACCATCACCAGATATTAGATTGCATCTGCCAGAGTGGCCCTTCTTGCTCCTGGAATAGGCACTGTGTTCCTAAGACGTCTTCTAAGCCTAGTGTTGGCCTTAAAGTGCCTGTTTCCCAAAGTTTACTCTCTCAGTGAACATTCAGGATGAGTTGGACTCCTAAAGACAATTGAGCTTTCTTTTTCTTCTGTACATAAGAGAATAGAGATCTGACAGTTGAGGTGAATCCCCCAAGATGGCCTCATTCATAATCGACAGAGAGCTGAGAATATAATTCAGTTCCATCATTCCTAGGGTTTGGGCTCCTCTCTCTACACTATTTTGGGGGATTAATGACAGCCAGATTCTATGCCATTCTTCAATGAAGATTATGTAAGAAAGTGAACATAAACAACATGTTGACTTGCCTGACTTTGAAGTAGAAGACAGTATTAATTTAGATTTCCTTATTTATAAGATATGTGACCCTAAGGAAACATTTAGCTTTTCTGAGCTTCAGTTTCTTCTGTCAATTTGTAGATAATAATGCTATATTTGCAAATAATGTTTGAAAATTTTAAAAGATGTGTTTATGTTATGTGCTTGAAATTCTGTCTGGTAAAAAGTAGGCCTTTAGTAAGTAATAGTTACCCTCTGGTGCTAAATCTTTCCCCATACCTTGAGTAAAATCATGGAGTCTTAAAACGCAAGCCAGAATATTGAGCAAAATAATGGAAAACTAGGTGTGCATAAGACTAAGTTCTCCAAATGTTTACTATAATGAAGCTGTTGAGTATACAGGAATACCACAGAGACATTGCAGCTTCAGTTCCAGACCACTGTAACAAAATGAATAGTGCAATAAAGTAACAAATGTTTTCATTGCCCAGTGCATATGAAAGTTATATATCCACTCTCTACTGCAGTCTATTAAGTGTGCAATAGCATTTTATCTAGAAAACAATGTACACACATTAATTAAAAATACCTTGTTGCTAAAAAATGCTAACCATTATCTGAGCCGTCCGTGAGTCACTATCTTTTTGCTGATGGAAGGTCTTGTGTTGGTGTTGATGGCTGCTGACTGATCAGGGTGGTGGCTGCTAAAAGTTGTGTGCTTTGGGGGCAGGGTATCAATTTCTTAAAATAAGACAAGAGTAAATCTTGTCATACTGATTGACTCTTCCTCTTACAAACAATTTCTCTGTAGCATGTGATGTTGTTTGGCAGCATTTTACTCACAGTAGAACTTCTTTCAAAATTGGAGTCAATCCTCTCAAACTCTGTCCTTTTCTTATCAACTAATAAGAGAAGTGCAAGTTGCTCAGTCATGTCCCCTCTTTGCAATCCCATGGACTGTATTATCCAGGTCAGAATACTGAAGTGGGTAGCTTTTCCCTTCTCCAGGGGATCTTCCCAACACAGGGATCTAACCCATGTCTCCCACATTGTAGGCGGATTCTTTACCAGCTGAGCAACAAGGGGAGCCCGCCTTATCAGCTAAATTTAGGTACTATTCTAAATCTTTTGTTGTCATTTCAACAATCTTCACAGCATCTTCACAAGGAGTGGATTCTATCTCAAGAAATCATTTATTCCACATCCGTAAGAAGCAACTCCTCACCCGTTAATGTTTTATTATGAGATTGCAGTGATTCAGTCACTTCTTCACAGTCTCCATTTTTAATTCTAGTTCTTTTGTAATTTCTACTCCGTTTGCAGTTACTTCCTCCCCCTGAAGTCTTGAGTCACTCAGTTATCCACGAGGGTTACAATCAACTTCTTTCAAACTCCTGTTAATGTTGGAATTTTGACCTCTTCCCATGAACCACAAATGCTCTTAATGGCATCTAGAATGGTGAATTCTTTCCAGAAGGTTTTCAATTTATTTTGCCAAGATTCATCAGAGGAGTCATTATCTAGGGCAGCTTTTGCCTTAAAAAAATCTATTTCTTAAATAATAATGCCTGAAAGTCAAATTTACTGCTTGATCCATGGGCTGCAGAACAGAGGCTGTGTTAGCAGGCATGAAAATATGATTAATCTCAATGTACATTTCCATCAGAGCTCCTGGGTGACCAGGTGAATTTTCAATGAAAGAATTTTTTTTTCCCTTATAAGTAGGTCTTAACAGTGGGTTTAAAATATTCATAAACTATATTGCAAACAGAAGGGTTGACATCAAGGTTTTTTTTTTGTTTGTTTGTTTCATTTATACAAGGACAGTCAGAATAGATTTAGCATATTTCTTAAGAGTCTTGGGTTTTTCAGAATGGTGAAATGAACTTTGGCTTCAACTTAGTCACAGATGCTTTATCCCTAACATAAAGAGCTGGCCTGTCTTTTGAAACTCTGAAATCAGGCATTGACTTCTCCTCTCCAGGTATGAAATTACAAGATGACATCTTCTTCTAATAGAATGATGCTTTGCCTACACTGAAAAATCTGTTATTTTATGGAGCCACTTTCATTTATTATAATATCTTAGCTAGATCTTCTGGGTAACTTGCTGTAGCTTCTACTCAGCACTTGCTGCTTCACTTTACAGTTTTGTGTTATGGAGATACTTCTTTTCTTAAACTTCATGAATCAACCTATGATAGCTTCAAACCTTTCTTCTGCACTTCTTCACCTCTCTCAGCCTTCACAGAATTGAAGAGAACTAGGACCTTATTCTGGATTAGACTTTGGCTGAAGTGACATGTTGGGGCTGTTTTGATCTTCTATATAGACCACTCACATTTTCTCCATAACAGTAATAAGGCTATTTCACTTTCTTATCATCGGTGTGTTCTCTGAAGCAGCATTTTTTAATTTCCTTCAAAAACTTTTCTTTGCCTTTAAAACTTTGCTGCTTGGTGTAAGAGGTCCAGCACCTGTTTTGGCTTATGACATTACTTCCTTACTAAGCTTAATCATTACTAGCTTTTGACTTAAAGTGAGAGATACACAACTGTTCCTTTCAAATAGAAACCATTGTAGGGTTATTAACTGGCCTAATTTCAATATTGTATCTCAGAGGTTAGGGAGTCCTGAGGGAGGAGAGAGAGATGAAGAACAGGCTAGTTGCAATACCCAAAAACATATCTCTGGTTTTGAAATTCACTGTCTTACGTGAGAATGGTTCATGGAGCCCCAAACAATTACAATAGTAACATTTAAAATTACTAGTCACATATCATCATAACAAATATAATAATAATAACAAAATGATTGAAAAATTGTGAGAATTACCAAAATGTGGCACAGAGACAGAAAGTGAGCAAATGATGTTGGAAAAAAGACACGCATAAACTTGCTCCATGCAGGATTGCCACAAATCTTCCATTTGTAAAAAACAACAACAACAACAAAAAAAAAACCCTCAACTTTTGCAAAGCATATTAAAATGAAGTATGCCTGTATTCAATTTTTTTGATTTTCCATTTTTCTTTGATTACATTTTTCCTTTTGCTTTGTCAAAACTAGTATTTATCAGTAAATTAAATTTGCATCATTATATTAATATCTTTTAAAACATTTTTTCTATAGTTATAAAATAATTATCAATGTAATCATTACTCTGGAGTGATTTTTATATAAATACAGCACTAACAAATCCATTTAACAAGAATTTAAAAGATTTATCATCAATTATGAATAATTTTGCTGTTTGAGACAGCATGCTAACTGGGAAAGACAAACTTCTCAACCCAACAAAGCCTGCATTCCATTAAAGAGGACTAATGACAACAAAACCCCCAAACAAACAAACAAAAATGGGGGGATGGAGAAGTACAATAATTTCTGATGATGATAACTATTTTAAAGAAAATAAGGTCAGGTAAATAAATAGAAAGAACATGGGGAATGCAAGAATACTGGAGTGGGTTGCCATTTCCTCCTCCAGCGGACCTTTCTGACTCAAGGATCCAACCTGCATCTCTTGCACCCCCTGCGCTGGACAACAGATTCTTCAGCACTTGTACCATCTGAGAAGCCTATGTGTGTGTATGTGTATTATATATGCAATTATATGACATATAATTTTAAATAAGGTATCTTAGATTGATTCTCAGTAACTGATTTGTACTTGAGAAACTGCATGTAGATTTGTTGAGGAACTTTCCCAGAGATACACCTAGAAAGAAATGAGGAAAGTAGAACTCTGCAAAGGACAAGTTGACCCACTGAGCTCTCAAGTGATACTTGAAGCACTCTGGAGCCTATAGAATTCTCCCAAATGAGGCAAGGAATTGACATACACATCCTCATATAAATATCATTCAGTCACTGACTACAGGTCACCACTTGAGAGGCAGCATAACTTTGGAAAAGGGAGTTTTCTGCAGTGAAAGGTGAGTTTCAGTGGGGGACACAACCATGAGTCACTGGCAACTGATATTCCTGGTGGTTGGGGGACTGCTGCATAGTTCCTAAAAAGGATGGAGAACTATAGGACCTACTACCGTCTACACCTAATAACGCTGAGGTATACTTGTTTCTCATAGTAAGTTCACTATATCTATCTGGGAATGGCTTCTCCTAGTATCCTGGGTCCCTGGGTAACTTACATGTAATGAGTTAGTGAGATGAATTACAGCCTGCACTAATGGAGTTGTGTTTGAGGCTGTAATGAAGACTGACAACTGTCTCTATCATGACTCATTCTATTTTCACCTAATGTTTAGCCAGCATCTCTGCTAATCAAGGCAGCATGCATGGTGAGATGATCCTGACTCATCCCTGAGACGTCCAAATATCTGCTTACCCTACCTCCCCAGGTCATACCTATTTGTATTTGTCTGTTTTTTAAAATTAAATCTTGGTGTGAAAATACCAAGAGGCATCAAGAAATCTTACAAATTTCAAACATGCAAACATTCTCTGCCCCAAATGTGGCACATAGCCCTACCTTCCTATTAATCAGGATTAATTACTTCTACCATACATTTACTCCATTTTCTGTTTGCTGGCTTGGCCTGAGGTACTACTAAATGAGATGAATAAGACTGGCAAAGAAGGAGGAAATCAGGAGTTCTTGTTTGATCATGTTAATTCTGAAATGTTCATACGCACATGCCAGCAAGTGAAGATGTCAGACAAGTAGCTGGGTAACAAGTCCCAGCCAAGGGCAAAGGTTGAGACTAACGTTAAACAATAGGAGTCATCAAGTTTCAGACTGACTACTGGAATGGGTGGCTCTAATAATACTGAAGAGAAAAAAATCAGTGGAAATGAAGACATCAGGTTACTGGATTGTTCCTCTGAACAAATGTGAATAAAATGGAATCAGGACAAAAGAAAATAGTGGAAAGGAAGTGGGAGATTTATATGCCCATCTTTGTTTATTGCAAGCCAATATCATTTATTGTTTATGGAATATTATTTGGTAAAACTTGAGAAAAAGAATGAATTTCATTACTAAATAGTTTAAATAATGCCAAGGTTAAAGAAAGTTAAAAAGGTCAAATAACTCTAGCATTTCCTGAAGTACTTACTATATTAATATTTAAATACACAAAAGTGAGATAAAATATATGGAATATTCCAAACTTATTTGTTTTTCAGTGATTATCTTATAGGACTAGCATTTATAAGAAACATACCAAGGAAATACTAATCAAGATTTTAGAGAGGTAGGGCACATGGATCTTGAAAATGTGATCAAACTTTTACAGGTTCTTTGTTTTGAAAATACACTGCATGCACACACACACACATATAAACTTTGCACATCATCATACAGTTCAAGCAAACCATGAGACTCCTCCGTGGAGCCTAGGTTACATCTACCTTCTGCTCTTGCTACTAATATCTGGTCCATTGACCAGTACCATGAGCATGGCTTAGCACTTGTTAGATAGGCAGAATCTCAGGCCCCATCTTGGATTTCCTGAATCAGAACCTGCATTTTAAAAAGATTCCCAGGTGATCTGTGTCATATTCAAGTAGGAAAAGCCCTGCTCTAGAAGAAAGGCATACGATTAATTTTCACACTCAATTAAAAAAAATAATAGTATCATATATCACTAGACAATTTCAATAACTCCAAACATTTTTCTGAATTTCTCCCAGATTTTTACCCTGATTCAAATCAGCTAAGGAATTCTCTCAAAGATATACCTAGAAAGAAATGAGGAAGGTAGAACTTAATCATAACTGGGAGTTAACTCCTTTAATTTTACCACTTCTATAAAACAAGTAACAGTAAAATGGTATTAGCCACTTATTATTTGGTGCAAGCTATGGAGCTTAAAGAAGCACACTCTTGTAAGTTAATACTAGTAAGGTATGATTTACAAAGGCATAGAAATATAATCAAAAGAGTCTTCATATTTCTTTAAAAGTTTAAACAGCCATGAAATTCCATTACCTAGAAGGTTAGACAGAAGTGGCAGTGTTTGGGTGTCCCATAATGGAAAGTGTCAGTTTGTAATAACAAAACACAAGGTCTTTCTTACAGAGATTTATGTCTCATTGCAATTTTCCATGTGTCCAGATACCCATAATCAACAATAGGTGCAGCTTTATCTACCAAAATAGAATTTTAAAATATGAAAGAGAAGATACATAAAAGAAAGTGGAAAAATAGTCCCCATGCATTAAATCTTCACAGCTAAATAATGCTGTTTGATATAACCAGGGTACATTCTTTCCTTCAAACTACCTATTTAAGAGAAAAACTAATAATTCTTATTTTCCTAAATTTGTTCCACCTTTTTGTTCATTGGTGAAGTGAGAGGATTAGGAAAACATGAGCAGGACACTCGATGACATAAATCAGAGCAAGAACCTCTATGACCCACCTCCTAGAGTAATGGAAATAAAAGCAAAAGTAAACAAGTGGGACCCGATTAAACTTAAAAACTTTTGCACAGCAAAGGAAACTAAAGGCAAGGTGAAAAGACAACTCTCAAAGTGGGAGAAAATAATGGCAAATGAAACAACTGACAAAGGATTAATTTCCAAAATATACAAGCAGCTCATACAACTCAATGCCAGAAAAACAAATGGCCCAATCAAAAAGTGGGGAAAAGACCTAAAAAGGCATTTCTCCAAAGAAGACATACAGATGGCTAACAAAGACATGAAAGGATGCTCAACATAGCTCATAATTAGAGAAATGTAAATCAAAACCACAAAGAAATATCATTTCACACCACTCAGAATGGCCATCATCAAAAAGTCTACAAACAATAAATCCTGGAGAGGGTGTGGAGAAAAGGGAACACTCTTGCACTGTTGGTGAGAATGTAAAATGATACAGCCACTATGGAAGATGGGATAGAGGTTCCCTAAAAAACTAGGAATAGAACCACCACATGGTCCAACAATTCCACTCCTAGGCATATACCCTGAGGGACCCAAAATTGAAAAAGACACGTGTATCTCATTGTTCACTGCAGCACTATTTACAATAGCTAGAACATGGAAGCAACCTAGATGCCCATCAACAGATGAGTGGATAAAGTTGTGGTGCATATACACAATGGAATATTACTCAGCCATAAAAAGGAACAGATTTGAGTCAGTTCTGATGAGGTGGATGAACCTAGGGAACCTATTATACAGAGTGAAGTGAGTCAGAAAGAGAAAGATAAATATCATATTCTAAATGCACATATACAGAATCTAGAAAAATGGTACTGAAGAATTTATTTACAAGGTGACAATGGAGAAACAGACATAGAGAATAGATTTAAGGCCATGGGGAGAGGGGAGGAGAGGGTGAGATGTATGGAAAGAATAACATGGAAACTTGCATTACATGTGTAAAATAGATAGCCAATTTGCTGTATGGCGCAGGAAACTCAAACAGGGGCTCTCTGTTAACCTAGAGGGGTGAGATGGGGAGGGAGATGGGAATGAGGCGCAAAAGGAAGGGGATACATGTATACCTATGGCTGATTCATGCTGAGGTTTGACAGAAAATAACAAAATTCTGTAAAGCAATTATCCTTCAATAAAAAATAAATCAAAAATAAGTAAATAAATAAATATACAAGTATTTTTAAAACAAATGATGCTTTGGTTAGGCAATTTAGTTCAAAAGGGGATTTTAAAATTCAAAAATGTTTCATGATAAATGTGATACAGATATGAGAAAAAATGAGCTCAAAAATATGAAGCTGAAATGAACCCTGCCATTCTTTATAGAAGTAATAGGGGCATGGCATGTATCTTTTTTTTTTTTTTTTTCAAAAGGAACTTGTAGAGATGTTGCCATTTCTGGGGCCATGAATTCATTCAGTCTACAAATGAACTACTCAAAGTTGATACTTTTCAACTGATCTTCATATGTGACCATTACACAGGTACACCCTTTATAGTTATTACTTTGTTGTTGTTTAGTTGGTAAGTCCTATCTGACTCTTTGCCACTCCCATGGACTTCAGCACGCCAGGCTTCCCTGTCCTTCAATATCTCTTGGAGTTTGCTCAGACTTATGTCCATTGAGTTGGTGATGCCATCCAAACATCTCATCTTTTGTTTTCCCCTTCTTCTCCTGCCTTCAATCTTTCTCAGCATCAGGGTAGCCAAATGCGTCGGCTCTTCACATCAGGTAGCCAAAGTATTCATGGTTGATTTCCTTTAGGATTGATAGTCTTAATCTCTTTGCATTCCAAGGGACTCTCAAGAGTCTTTTCCAGCACCACAGTTCAAAAGCATCAGTTCTTCAACACTCAGCCTTTATGGTCCAACTCTCACATCTATACATGACTGGGAAAACCATAACTTTGACTATACAGACCTTTATTAGCAAAGTGATGTGTCTGCTTTTTAATACGCTGTCTAGGTTTGTCATAGCTTTCATTCCAAGGAGCAAGGGTCTTTCAATTTCATGGATGCAGTCACCATTCACAGTGATTTTGGAGCCCAAGAAAATAAAACCTGTCACAGTTTCCACTTTAGTTATAGTCAGTCACTATTTGCAGCAGGTTATTTTTTTTTTAATAGTGGCCACAAATTTCTCAAAATCAAACTGATAAGGACATTTGAAAATATTTACCCCCCATTACTCCTTGCTAAATAATAAAGGTCCTATTTCTTATGAATGCCTCATTAAATCTAGTTTCTATTATTTTAACTTTGTTTTTCTCCAAAGTGACTCCTATTTCTCTGTATCCTTACAATAGAAGAGTATATGATTCTCAAATTAAAGCCTGATCAGTTCCCAACTGAATAATATTGGTATTCTTTTTTCATGTAGGTCTATTTCATGTACAGCATTTTGCTCATTTTATCCCTTTTTTTTTTTTTCAAAAACAGGAAAGTATTCCTCTGCTATTGATAACACATTATATAGTGAATTGTGTCTACTGCTTTTTCTAATACATATCTGTAGGGCAGATTGGTTCTAGAGAAAGGCTATGTTTACTATCTTACTATTGCATTTATCTCCTTGCTTTTTTTCCCAAGTTACTTAACTTAGCCACAGAATTGCTATTGTAATCTCAGAGTGATGAATTCTTTAAAAGAAAAAAAAAGCAGAAGAAGAAGAAAGGAAAGAGAAAAAAAAGAAGAAAGAAATTGCTATTCCAACAGAGTCGGGAAATCAATCCCTTCACAGTCTCGTCAACCACAACTACCTCTGGTGGTGCTTTTAACAGCTTCCTGTTGAAATGTGATCCTCTCCTGTAAGGAAATTCTAAAGCTACCAGGTTTTTAATGAATACATCCAATTTTAAGAATAATAATCCTACTCAGTCATGATGTCTTTCTTCAAATGTGTGGACATTTCAGTTTTGTTTCAATTTATTCTTTTTTTTTGGCTGTGGCACACTGCACACGAGACCTCTATTCCCTAACCAGGGATCGAACCTGTGTCCCCTGCAATGGAAACACCTTCTCTAAACCACTGGACAGCCAGGCAAGTCCTGAAATTAGTTTCAGTTTTGAAGGACTTCATAATGCATGTGTGTGTTTATATATGAAATTGGCCTGTATTAATAATCTTTGTTTCTATTTCTGACTGCTGTAGATGCTAAAGTTACACTGATAGACTTAATCATGTGAATTTGCATCTTTATTTAATCTTGAAATAAACTAACTATAAATGATGAGAATAATCTCCTTGAATGTCTGTAGAATTTGCTTGGGGAAAAACAAAAATCTAAGTCTGGTATATTTTGCCAGGGGCAAAGTTAGAAAGTTAATTTTTTTGCCAGTTTACTCAGGTTTTCCATTTTTCTTATGTCTATTGTAGTAATAAAATTACTGTTTTCTTTCACAAATGTTGCTCATTTCACATAAATTTCCAAATGTATTGAAGATGCATTCTTTAAACGAAAATTCCTTAACATGTTTCATATTGTTTTTAAATCATATTTGTGCTCTAACTCTATTTATAATTTTCTTCCACCTCACAGTTAGTGTTTCTGCTTTTTAGCAAAAAAAAAAAGTATTGTCTTGCAAGAGCGTTTTCTCATGGATAAAATTTTAAAGAATAGATTTTAAAATCCATATGTGTTTTATTTTCTACGAATTTCTTCTCTACAGTATTTTTCTTCTAGTTTTTCCAGATTAACTCTGTTTAAGCTAGTTTCTATAGATAAATGCTTAAGTAAGATTTTCCCCCTTAAAAAGCTAAATAAAATTAATAAGATAACTATCAGTTATTACAATTAACTTAGCTGCATTTCATAACTTATGAAATATATAATTCAAAAAGATACACACACCTAATATTCATATCAGCATTATTTACATTAGCCAAATGTGGAACCAAACTAAATGTCCATCAACAGATAAACGAATGAAGAAGATGTGGTTATACATAAACAATGAAATATTCAGTTCAGTTGCTCAGTCATGTCCAACTCTTTGCAACCCCTGGTATCGTTTGCCAAAGACAAAGTTATAGAAGTTAATTTGCCAGTTTACTCAGGTTTTCCAAATGTATTGAAGACATATATTTATTATTTTACATTATGAGTTCCTCCTTAACCTGTTATTTAGGGATAACTTGTTTTCAAACATGCTTTCTGCAATATTAGTGCTATTCTAATTTAACATTATTATGGTGAAATAATGGGCTTCCCAGATGGAGCTAGTGATAAAGAAGCTACCAGCCAATGCAGGAGACATTAGAGACATGTGTTCAACCCCTGGGTTGGGAAAGATACCCTGGAGGAGGGCATGAAAACCCACTCTAGTATTCCTGCCTGGAGAATCCCATGTACAGAGGACCCTGTGGGCTACAGTCCATAGGGTCGCAAAGAGTTAGACATGACTGAGGCACACGTGTGCACATGCACACACACACACACACACACACACACACTGTAGTTTGTACTGAACTCATTCTCTAAAACTAGACTTCCTAGACGTTTTTCCTGTGTTATGTAATATGTGTTGGACTTTTGGAATACTTCATGTGTATTTGAAAAGAAAATATATGATATCTCTGCTATAGGTATTAATAAAGCCTCTGAGAAGACTTGTTCAAATTACATGTACTTGTTTTTTAATTTTTAATGTTTGATATTTGTTTCTGATAGCTGTGTATTAAAATCTACATCTTGAGGTTGTACTTGTCTATTTCTCCCTATATCCTTATTTGCTTTATCTATTCTGAAAGCTATTTACAAAATATTATTCTTTCTACATTGGCTTTTTTATTATAACATACTGTGTTCTTTTTGAAAAATCCTTATTAGTGTTTTCTCCTTAAATTCTTGTCTGCTACTAACATTTGCACACAGAGCTTTTAACATTTGCCAACTACTTTTGCTTTATTGACTATGCCAAAGCCATTGACTGTGTGGATCACAACAAACTGTGGAAAATTTTTGAAGAGATGAGAATACCAGACCACCTGACCAGCCTCTTGAAAAACCTGTATGCAGGTGAAGAAGCAACAGTTAGAACTGAAAATAGAACAGACTGGTTCCAAATTGGGGAAGGAGTACGTCAAGGCTGTATATTGTCACCTTGCTTATTTAACTTATATGCAGTGTACAATGTGCGAAATTCTGGACTGGATAGAAGCACAAGCTGGAATCAACATTGCTGGGAGAAATACCAACAGTCTCAGATATGGAGATGACACCACCCTTATGGCAGAAAGTGAAGAAGAACTAAAGAGCCTCTTGATGAAAGTGAAAGAGGAGAGGGAAAATGTTGTCTTAAAACTCAACATTCAGAAAACCAAGATCATGGCATCTGGTCCCATCACTTTTGTGTGTGTGTGTGTGTGTGAATTCCTCAGTTTTATCATTCAAGTCACTAACACTTTTTTATGACACAGTGATCTAAATTTACTTTATCTATTGATTATCTTAATGTGTTTAGTTTTATTCTCTCAGAACCCTTTTGTCCATCTAGCTTTTTTTTTTGTTTCTTCCTATCTAGGCCAATGGAATTTAAAAGCTGCAGCTTCAGTCATCAGATTCATGAACTGTACCTTGCTTCAAGTCTTTTCATTATTGGGAATACTTTGAATCATGGGGACTAGAAATAAATAAATAAATAAAACTCCATTTTTGAGTCCAGTTTACCCTTGACTTTAGTTCCCTCCCATTGCTGTGTGTGTGTGCATGTGTGTGTATACACACATACATATATATATACTAAAATATATACATATATATGAGTTTCTATTACACAAATATATTTGTCTTGATTTTTATTTTCTTTCTATATATTGTTTCTGTTTAGTCCTTTATTGTTATATTTTCTATATGAACTTGCCGTCCTGTCTTCATTTATGTTCCTTTAAATTGTATTTGTATTTTGTACTAGCCTTCTGTTGAGCTCACTTAGGTCTAAACTTGTGTTAGTAATCTTCACATTGCCTTATTATATGAAGCAGTTGTTATTGCTTTCTATTGCCGTAGTATCTGAGTACTATGAATTTATACAGTTAGCAATCAATAAAGACTTTTGATTGGATCACTAAATCTTATTTTGTTTAACTAGAGGAAGTATACCCACTTTTCTATTGATAATATGGAAGTTTGAATGGAGTTGTTATATTTTTACTATTATAAAAAAACAAGTCAAGTGTAGTTTAGTTGCTCAGTCGTGCCCAACTCTTTGCAACCCAATGGGTTGTAGACTACCAGGCTCCTCTGTCCACGGGATCAACAATAAATCTATTTGGAAAATGACTTACTATCTAACTTGTAATATGCAATGCATTTTCTGAAACTCTGATTGCTCTGAATTTCCTTTTATTATCTAAATCTGTTTGACTACTTTAAAATATATATATATATCTAGCTATAATCTAGAATTTAAAGAGAAAAATGTGAGTTGATTGGAGTTGAATTTTAATTAATTCTAGTGCACTGAAGCTCTGATCTTGTAAGTCTTAACAACATTTAATCTACAGTGATATTGCAAGGTTAAGAAAAGCAAGTCCTAAGTTTTCCAAAGGAATCTCATAGAAGGAAAATACTTTTTGACTGATTGCATTTCTCCTTTAATATATCCTCAAGTAAATAGTGGATGAAGGGAATAATTGTATTTTATTTAGATGTAAATAGCTATTTTCAAAAGAGGAATTTTCTCCCCAATATAAAAAAAAAATTATTTTCTCTAAGACTGCATCACTGAAATTAGGAAATAACATGAGACCACTTTCAGAAATCACATAATCACTCACCCATACACTTTTTGCAATAAGTATTACCATAAATTGTCAACTATGTGACTTAGGAAACTAAAGTACAATAGATAACATTTCATAGAATGTCATATTCTAACAATTTCACTTAAGACAGTTTCAATTTAGTGTCATGTTAGATGAGGAGTATTTGTGTAAAATACTAAAACTATTATGTGTTTTTAATATAAATAGTGTGCCTCATTTAAATATAGTTTCTTGGAGTATAGAAATATGTTTTCTATGGGTTTCATGAGCTTCTTGCTGCCTTAGGGAATTCACAATCTTTCATATTGCTTGGTAACTTCATAAATATCTTTAGGAAGAAATCAAAATATTGCTTATTTTGATAATAATATAAATCAATTTAGTGTTTTGTAATTTAAGACAATATAATAATAAACAATAATAGCTAACATACAGAATTCACCATATGCCCAGAATTGTTTTAAGAACTTAGTTGATTCATTTAATCCTACTAAGATCCCTTTGCTGAAGGCACTACTATTGTTCCTATTACTTAAATGAGGAAACTGAAACACTGGTCGAACCAGGATTCCAATACAGGTGGTCTCACACCAGAGACCCAGGTAGTCATACATGATTGGGATTATTAGGCACCTTTAATGCATTTATTCTACAAAGACCAATTCAAATCCAACAACTTGAAAATGACAAGTTACAATGCAATATGATATTATTTATCAACTCAAAGACCCTTACATGAAAAATATGACTTCACAAAATCTAAATAAAGATGGAAACTCTCAAATTGCTTTCGGATAACAAGGCCCTGCATCAAAGAATCAGGGTAAGATTTAGAGTCAGTTAAATTCTGTCAGTTATAATTTGGTAGAATGTGAAAAATCCCTTCACCTCTCTGAGTCTGAATTCTCCCATAGGAAACATGGGAATAATGATCCTGTTCTAACTTGTTTTAAAATTTCAATTGAGGATATATCAGAAAAGCACTATAAATTAAAAAATTATGTGAAATATGTTAGAAAAAACCTTTTTAGCCCACCATATGATATTGAATATTTCTAATATCTATGAAAAAAAATGAGTCAAATCATGTTAACAGATTTGAGATAACTTGAATTCATGAAGAAATAGTGTGTAATATACACAATTCCTGTGAACAATCTATACATCTTATTGCAATGTCTATTTACTTGTCAGCTTCAGATTTTTTCCTAAACCATTATGTCCTGAAGATATAAACTAAGCAACAGAAATATTAAAGGCTACTTCTATGCTTAAATGAATAGATCAAGCTCAATACAGCTTGAAGTATTAATAGCAGAGTTTGTTTTTGTCCTCTACTGTTTCTAATTCTCAGACATATAATCATTTTATTATGCCTCACTTCTCATCTGATATTTAAAAACAAAAAACCCCACAGGTAAGGATGGTCAACAAAGATTTGGGGAAATAGTGTATTGTTTAGGAGGAGGAATTAATATGTTTTTAAAATAAATCAATAGCAGAACAAAAAAGTAAGCAGGCCAAAGGCCCTGTTATACAAAGGATTTCAATACTCATAAAAAAGGTATAACTAAGCAAAAGATCAAGATTTTTTTTTCCCAGAAAAATGGTTTTAGAAAAATTAACAAAAGACAGTTTATCTTCTTACTTCCTATGATATCAGTACAACTGGTTTTGGCATCCAGGATAACGCTCACTCCTTCCAGAAGATACTGGTGCTCTGGAGCAAGGCAAGGAGATGTACAGTGATGGTACCTCTCATTCTCCATTGCTGTAGAGTATCCCCACAGTCTCCTAAGTGACGGCATGTAAATGAGATGCCTGCCTCTCAGGTCAACGCTTTAATATAAGCAGGTGAGCATCTTTAGTTTAAGTGTAGGTACAACTGGCTGCCGCAGAGCTTGGCCTTAGGGCAGGTCAGTCTAAACTCATGAGCCCTTTAACAGCTGTTTCTAAGCTTGCTAGGGTCTTGAGATGTGTGAACCCCACTGGTTTTCAGGGGATGTTTCCGGAGGTCATCTTTGGGTGTAGGTATTAAAAGCTGAGCTGCCCTATGTGGGAGACAAACCCTTAGCACCTTGTAAAGAAGCTCTGGTTCTCAGGTTTTTCCTGGTTGTGGGTCACCGCTCCAGAAGAGAGGTTTATGGTAAGATTGTCTTTCAGCCTCTCATTGCTTTGATGCTTTCTAATTTACTCAGTGTAAACAACACTCATTCAACTTTTCAGTTCAGTTCAGTTCAGTTGCTAACTCGTGTCTGACTCTTTGTGATCCCAGGGACTGCAGCATGCCAGGCTTCGCTGTGCTTCACCATCTCTCAGAGCTTGCTCAAACTAATGTCCATTGAGTCGGTGATGCCATCAACCATCTCATCTTCCTGCCGTCCCCTTCTCCTCCTGCCTTCAGTCTTTCCCAACAACAGGGCCTTTTCCAATGTCCTATATGCAGCTGTAGACTCAGGGTGCCCGTGGCAGGAGGTGAGCTCAGGATTCTCCTACATTGTTATCTTGAACCCCTGTATATCTTTTTTAATATAATAAATGTACTCTAATTATAACTTTATGGAATATATTCATAGGGAAAGCCCAATAAGTCTGTATAACCAAAATAGTATAGCTTATGTTCAGAGAGTGAGATTATGGATCGAAATTTTCTAATCTCCTTTTTTATTAAAGTGCAGTAATACTCCTATCCTTCAAATAATGGTCTCATGAAGAAGAGAGGGAAAAAAAAGGATTTCATAGGTTACCATGATAAAAGTAAGACCCTTGAAATTTCAGTGGCTAATTTTTTAGATTTTTTCTGAATAACTGTGATATGGTGGATAGAGTATGCATATTTTTGCCAATTTTGTTTTCTAGATTCATGAAGTAGTCATAGGGATTCCTTATAATAAAGAGAAAATAATTAAATTAAAATGAAGAAAATAAAAATAATACTGTAACTTTCTGTACATTGTGTATGTTGAACATCAGAGCTAGCATAGTGGACTATTTTAAAAAAAGAGATTATTTGGCTAAGAAGCAAAAATATTCAGAATGAAACTGGCTTTAATTATATTAGCAGAGGAAAAGATAAAAATCACAAAATATAAGATTAATTTTCATCTTAATAATAGAAAGAGTCCATCAGGCTATTATATTTCACCAGTTTATGAGGATATGTTTGTAACAACACATATAAAGTCTGCTTATAAAATATCCATAAATGAAAATTATACTATCACAGTATCCTAGAAATATAACTTGGCTGATGCTTCAAAGAAAATCCATATCAGTATTGGAACAAGACATATTCTTCTCACTAAATCACAAAGCCTCCTTATTTAATTCTTATAAAATCAAATGAAAGTATAATTAAATATTGTAATTTACACAACCTCATGCAAGTTTCTCAATACTTCAGAAATATTCTCTGTTATCAATGTCTTATATTGATCTCATTTAGATGATTGCTAGTTTGGACTATTAAAACAGTATTCCAGTAAACATCATGGTACATGTATCTTTCACAATTAGATCTCTAGTGTCTGTATATATATATATATATATATATATATATATATATACATATATATATATATATATCTGAAGTGAAATTGATTTCATAGCAAACTGGGCTCAATGTGACTATTATAAATGAAATCTCTCTGTAATTTAATCTATTTTGTTTGGTTATTAATAAATTTGATCATTAGCATATATAAATATATATATTAACTAAATATAATAGTAAATTATTATATTCGCTAATATAAATTAGTAAATTTATATTAGTAAATATAAGTAAAATATTTTTTATTCATATACATTTGTGTTTTTTAATGTTAGCTCTCTGTTGATATCTGCCTATTCTTCTAGTGAATTGCTGTTATAGATTTGTAATAGTATTTTATATATAAAAGAGTCAAACATTTTAACCAATTTGCCTGCTTCACGCGTGGTATTTTTCTCTGAGTTTTCAGGTTGTTTTTTAACTCAATGTTTATATCACCTTGCTTATAAAAGTTTAAATGCTGATAAAATAAAATCTAATTTTATAGGCTTCTGGCTGTTATAAAAGACCAGCCTTTAGGTGACCTTGTTAACTATATAGCACCCACCTCAAAGATTTTGAGATAAGAGTAATGTGGTTAAAAACATATAGCTGGAAACCAGATTCTCTGGGTTTAAATCCTGGGTCACCCTTATCTAATTATCTTTGTGCTATTAATAAGTTACTCAACTTTTCTGCATGTAGTTTTTTCATCTACAAATTGAATAAATATATATGAAGTGCTTAGTAAAGAGTCTGATACAGAGTAAGTGCTATGTAAATGTTTACTGATAAACATGGAGTTTGTTACTCTAAGGAGATTCCTCTGTATGCAGAGGGATTTTCATATTAAAATTTTATTCATTTCATTCATTCATTCATAAAGTATGTGCCTACTATTTACCTCTCTGGCACCAGGCCAGGTGCTAAAATCTTAGCAAGTATGAATGTTCCCTTTTTCATGGAGCTTACTACTTAATATGTGAGAGGATAAAATTGCAATATGACAATTACAAGGAGAGATAAAAATGCTATGATGGATTTGACCTATTCAGTTTGGGAAGTGACTTCCCTGGGGAGGTGATGCTTAAATTGAAATCTAAATGATATACAGAAATTATTTTGGAGAAAATTAAAAGACCATTCATATAAATTTATCTAGGTGAATAAATGAAGCTATATTCTTGATCGATTTAAAACTATTCTTGCAAATAAGCACTATTTCATAAACAGCAGTTATAAATACTGCATTGTAATTCAAAGATTAAATAATTAAGAACTCTCTCAACTCCAGTTACTTGTGTGAATTACATAACACAAACATTTGTAAAGGGTTGATTGCTTTTACAAATGTTTATCTTGAATTTAAATAATTTTTCTTAGTTTACTCTCTTGCAGACATGCCTATGTTTTTGAAATTTTTATAAGATAAAAAAATACTCTGTACAAGGTTTCAATACACATATAGTTAAGCAAATTTAAAAGTCCTAAAAAAATATCCTCTTTAAATGGTTAATAAAATGAGAAGTTAAATAAATAAATTAAAGGTGCTGGGGTAGCATGCACCAACATGTAAGCGGCTGTATCCATGAGTGATGGAAAATTCAGTAAAAGCTGCATTGTATAGCTTTGGGGCTTTTTTAGTGCTGATTGGAAATCTGCACTGCATAGAAATGCCAATCAATAAAGAAGCAAGACAGGAGAGGAAAGAGGGAACCAATATATTGGATCACAGGCACTGAACTGGGCCCTTATCTGTAGGCGCTATAATGCGGTAAACAGGACATTCAGAGTTGGGTCATTTCGTCTGCCAGTTGCTTGACTTGGACACTTCAACAAGTAAAATTAAAAATGATTTTTTACGTTAATGTTTTAGCTTAACAAATAATCTTAAGTAAAAAGTTATAAATGAATGAATGCCTTTGGAAAGCTTTCTCAGTTCCAGGAAAGGCTATGCTTTTTTGGCTCCTTTAGCAAAAGGTAGTAACTACTGCATTACCAAAGGGCATTCATCCAGCAAATCTAGATTCCAGAGAACACCATCACCTTAGGAAAATCATTTAATGACTCAGAGTCCAGCAATATATCTTTTAAAATAATAACATGAGCTAAAGAGTGTTAAAATGCTACTTTTGTGGTGAGAAGACACGCATTTCTTTTTGATCCTCTTCCACATGAAAATGGAAATAAATGACAGTGACAAATGACACTGAAATACTACATGTGTCTAATTTTATAATGGGCTTTATTTGTGAATAGAAGATAGCAGTAGCTTTATGAAATTCCCTACTGGGTAATAAATTAAATTATCTTGTTCTCCATCTCAGTTCCTAGTCTAAGTTTACAGTCATTTTTTGATGTAATTGTTATAATTTTTAATAAAATCCACCCTAAGCATCAAGGAATGAAATCTTCTACCACTCTAGATTCCACTGCATAGTTCAGAGTGTAAAAAAAGCAGTTAACAGCCCAACAGCCTCCAAATAACACTAAACTAAATATTGACCAAATATATTTATACCAAATATCTTAAAAGGATAAGATAGTTTTAGAAACTTAAACAATTTTATTTTCTCATTGTGATTCTTTTCCCAGTGATACTTTATGCACATGCTAAAGGATTTGGTATTCTTTCCCAAGAGATGGAAAAAAAAAAACACATTTTGTTTGAAGTGCTAATATAAATACAGTTTGAATAAACAACCTTCAAGTTGAAAGTCAATCTAATGTATATAAAGAACAGTTTTTTGTTCATTGTTTCTTTTTTTTTTTTTTTTTTGTCCATTGTTTCTTGCACAATACAGTAAGGTTTTAGACCTCACTTTCTTCCATTAGTGTTAAAGGGCCACTATTCAGAAAAACAGTAAAAGTTTTACATTTCAGGTTTTGCAGAAATAAAGTGGTAAGTATTCATTTTACAGTGAATGAGTAGACAGGGAAGATATCAGGGGACATCACAGAATAAGTTAGCAACTGTATTTTATAATATGTGAGAAAACATTTCTTAGAATATTTACACTTAAAAGAAAAACCTCTCAAACAAGAAGTAGCAATAAAAAAAAACAAATCCATGTTTAAAATTCTGGTGTAACTATTTAAAAAGCTGCGTGCTTTCTCATAAAATGTTCTAAATGCCTAAAAGACATATAAAAATTGTCTAGATTCAGAGGCAATTAGTTATTAAATGTAAAACATAGTAAAATGAATATAAACCATATATGAGTTGTAAATATTTCCAAAGATTTTAATAAGATATTGATTTACTGGACTTCCTTCTTTAATAACACGTTAATGAAAAATTAAACTATAAAAAATTGGCTTATAGCTCTCCTGAGACATTCAACCCTTTTATCATAACACAGAGTAAATGTTCAGTCAGTTAGGTTCAGTCGCTCAGTTGTGTCTGACTCTTTGTGACCCCATGGACTGCAGCACACCAGGCCTCTCTGTCCATCACCAACTCCCGGAGTTTACCCAAACTCATGTCCATTGAGTCAGTGATGGCATCCAACCATCTCATCCTCTGTCGTCCCCTTATCCTCCTGCCTTAAATCTTTCCTAGCATCAGGGTCTTTTACAATGAGTCAGCTCTTCGCATCAGGTGGCCAAAGTATTGGAGTTTCAGCTTCAGCATCAGTCCTTCCAATGAATATTCAGTAACTGATTTCCTTTGGGATGGACTGGTTGGATCGTCTTGCAGTCCAAGGGACTCTCAAGAGTCTTCTCCAACACCACAGTTCAAAAGCATCAATTCTTTGGCACTCAGCTTTCTTTATAGTCCAACTCTCACATCTATACATGACTACTGGAAAAACCATAGCTTTGACTAGATGGACCTGTGTTGGCAAAGTAACATCTCTGCTTTTTAATATGCTATCTAGGTTGGTCATAACTTTTTTCTAAGGAGCAAGCGTCTTTTAATTTCATGGCTGCAGTCAGCATCTGCAGTGATTTTGGAGCCAAAATAAACAAAGTCTGTCACTGTTTCCATTGTTTCCCCATCTATTTGTCATGAAGTGATGGGACCAGATGCCATGAGCTTAGTTTTCTGAATGCTGAGCTTTAAGCCAATTTTTTCACTCTCCTCTTTCACTTTCATCAAAAGGCTCTTTAGTTCTTCTTTACTTTCTGCCATAAGGGTGGTGTCATCTGCATATCTGAGGTTATTGATATTTCTCCTTGCAATCTTGATTCCAGCTTGTGCTTCATCCAGCCTGGCATTTCTCATGATGTACTCTGCATATAAGTTACATTAGCAGGATGACAATATACAGCCTTGATGGACTTCTTTCTCAATCTGGGAGCAAATGTTATCTCTTGTTATTTCTTAAGCATCCTGCCAGTGCCAAATTTGTCAGACTTTCCATCAATTTTCTGAAACCATGTTTCACGGTAGTTCAAAATTTATCATTCTAATCTCAAATTTGAATAGTTCCTGACTACAAAGTTCTAAAAACGTTGTACTCTTTCATTTATAAAATGTCTCCTGTACTTTTAGATTTTTAATTATAAAAATTCAGATAATATAGATATACCATGTAAAATGTTAAATCTCTTAATTATTTCCATTCTACCCCATGACAGCTATACTTAAGTTTATATAAATCCTTCCACTTATTTACCTATATAGTGTTCTCTTAAAAATAAAACACACCAAAAAGTTGTATACTACAGATTTATTTGTGACAAAGTTTGTTTTCACATGTCAATAATATATAAGAGACATCAGTATCAATAGATCAATCTCACACTAAAAAAGTGTGAGGCCACACAAATGGCCATGTGTATATGTGTTCAGGCTTCTCAGGTGGAACAGTGTTAAAGAATCTGCCTGCCAATGCTCAAAGTGGCCAGAGTCAGGTTCAATCCCTGGGTCAGGAAGATCTCCTGGAGAAGGAAATGGCAACCTACTCCAGTATCCTAGCTGGTAAAATCCCATGGACAGAGGAGCCTGGTGGCTGCAGTCCACGGGTTTGCAAAGAGTCAGACGTGATTGTGCTCAGTCGTGTCAGATTCGTGAGCCCGTGGACTGCAGCTACCAGGCTCCTCTGTCCATGGGTTTTTTCCAGGCAAGGATACTGGAGTAGGTTGCCATTTTCTTCTCCAGGAGATCTTCCTGACCTAGGGATCAAACCCATGTCTTTTGCATCCCCTGCATTGGCATGCAGATTCTTTTCTACTATGACACCAAAGAACCTATAATGTAGCTGAATCATAATAATTTATATCCTTTTTATAGAAATTTATTTCTATTAACTGTTGTTATTGTTATCTACTTGTTATCGCTATTGTTATTACAAACAGTATAATTAATATCTTCATACCCTTGTTTATATGTGGAAAATTTTTTGTAATATAGATTCTAAAGACTAGAGATGCTGTATCTGTGCATTCTCAATTTTAGTAGAGTCTGCCAAACTGCCCTCAAAGAATATTTTTACCCAATCACACAAGGTAAATAATCCTATCAAAAGTGAGTATCTCCTAGTCTATGTTACATGATGAATCTTTACATTTTTTTTTGCCACTGATGGTGAAAACAGATATCTCATTGCTTTTATTTTTCAAGATATTTGCAACTTTATCTGTATTTTCCACTCCAGTAGCATTGAGAAATGTTTTATTTATATATTTATACATAATTGTTATTCTTCATGTTATCATCTTATCCTTTTGTGTATTTTTCTATGGAAATATTTATCACTGTAATCTGAAGTTCAGCAATAATAACTGGGCCTGTAAACTCAAGTAGGTTGGATGAACTTTCTTTTACGTCTTTCTATCCTCCTACTACTTGGCCACATTGTGGAAGTCCTTAATCAAGCCAGGTAACTGAAGTCCCAGCTTTTTGGATGAACTGATAGGGAATCACAAGAACCAGGAAGATGGAGCAGAGGGAAGTGCTGGGGAAAATAACCCTGTAGAGCTGATTGTGAAGTCCTGGTCTAAATTCCAAATAAGGCTTATGTAGATCTCCTCTTTGACTGTGTGGATCATGACAAACTGTGGAAAATTTTTAAAAAGATGGGAATACCAGACCATCTAACCTGCCTCTTGAAAAATCTGTATGCAGGTCAAGAAGCAACAGTTAGAACTGGACATGGAACAACAGACTGGTTCCAAATCCGGAAAGGAAGACGTCAGGCTGTATATTGTCACCCTACTTATTTAACTTGCAGAGTACATCATGAGAAGTGCTAGGCTGGATGAAGCACAAGCTGGAATCAAGATTGCCGGGAGAAATATCAGTAACCTCAGATATGCAGATGACACCACCCTTATGGCAGAAAGCGAAGAGGAACTAAAGAGCCTCTTGACGAAAGTGCAAGAGGAGAGTGAAAAAGTTGGCTTAAAGCTCAGCATTCAGAAAACTAAGCTCATGGCATCTGGTCCCATCACTTCATGACAAATAGATGGGGAAACAATGGAAACAGTGACAGACTTTGTTTATTCTGGCTCCAAAATCGCTGCAGATGCTGACTGCAGCCATAAAATTAAAAGACACTTACTCCGTAGAAAAAAGTTATGACCAACCTAGATAGCATATTAAAAAGCAGAGATGTTACTTTGCCAACACAGGTCCATCTAGTCAAAGCTATGGTTTTTCCAGTAGTCATGTATAGATGTGAGAGTTGGACTATAAAGAAAGCTGAGTGCCAAAGAATTGATGCTTTTGAACTGTGGTGTTGGAGAAGACTCTTGAGAGTCCCGTGGACTGCAAGGAGATCCAACCAGTCCATCCCAAAGGAAATCAGTCCTGAATATTCATTGGAAGGACTGATGCTGAAGCTGAAACTCCAATACTTTGGCCACCTGATGCGAAGAACTGACTCATTGTAAAAGACCCTGATGCTGGGAAAGATTGAAGGATGGAGGAGAAAGGGACGACAGAAGATGAGATGGTTGGATGTCATCACCAACTCAATGGCATGAGTTTGAGTAAACTCCAGGAGTTAGTGATCGACAGGGAGGCCTGGCGTGCTGCGGTTCATGGGGTCACAAAGAGTCAGACACAACTGAGTGACTGAATTGAACTGAGATCTTCTCTTAATCAGCATAACTGAACAAACAGGCCATATCTCAGATCTGAGACTAACAAATAGCCCAATAGTTCCCACAAACACTGAACACATCTGAATATCATAGCAAAAGCTTTAAAAATTGAACAGATATTGTAATCACAGCCAATAAAAGACAAGAGGAAATTTGTAGCCTGAAACTAATTGATCTAATTGAACTAATTACCTACAAAAAGCAAAAATATAAACTCCTCCAGGAGTTACACAAAGTCACTGAATGTAATATTCAATACCTGTAGGATGTGATCGTCAGAATAATAGTCTCAGAAGATGTCCACACTTTAATTCTCATAACCTATAAATGTGTTACCTTACATGAGAAAAGAGATTTGGATATATGATTAAGTTATAGACCTTAAGACAGGGAAATTATCCTGGTTTATCTTGTGGGCCCACAGTAATTACAATAGAGGAAGAGAATGACAGAAGAGGTTATCAGAGTTACACAATGAAGGAAAACTAAACCCATCATTTCTGGCTTTGATGGTAGAGAAACAGAGAAGGAGAAAAGGAATGCAAATGAGTTCCAGAAAGCAGGAAAAGTGAGAAAATATTCTCCCCTAGAACCTCCAGAAAGAAATGCAGTCCTGCTAACACCTTAGCCTAGTGGTACAGTATCAGAGACCACAGAACTATAAGACAATAAATGTGTATGGTTTAAACCACTGAGTCTGCGATAATTTATTACTACAGTTTTATTACTACAGTAATAAAACCAAAAGCTGTTTCTTTTAAACATCAAGAAAACTGACAAAATTCTAAAAAGACTGTCAAAAAGAGATACATTGTTACATAAATTATAACATCAGGAAAGAAACGGAGGATCATCACCACAGAACCACAAGTTTTAAAAGGACAGTGAGGGAAAAAAATCATAGCAACTTTATGAACATAAATTTTATGTCTTAAATGAAATGGACTTATCTCTTTATAGACACAAGTTAGCAAAACTGAATGAAGAATAAGTATGTATGCTACACAGTTTTATAACTATCAAGAAACTTGAATCCATAGTTCAAATTTTTCCTTTCCTGATTTTTTCATAATTTTTATGATTAAAATTATTAATCATAAAAATTAGTGATTTTTAATAAATTAAAAATTATTTAACTCCTAAATAATTTTAAAAAATGCTGTGTTCAGGGCTTGGAAGACTCGACACTGTAAAAAAGTCAGTTGTTCCCAAATTGACATATTTATTGCAATTCCAATCAAATTTCAAGTAGAGTATTTTAGATATAGACAGTCTGAGTTTTTAAAAGTATATGAAAATTCAAGAGAACTATAATAACTAAAATGATAAAGAAAAAAAAAAGACTGAAGTTGGAGGAACCATCTACCAAAATTTAAGATATTGGTTTTTGGTGGTTTAGTCACTAAATTGGGTACGACTCTTGCAACCCCATGGACTGTAGCCTGCCAGGCTCCTCTGTCCATGGGATTTCCCCAGGCAAGAGTACTGGAGTGTATTTCCATTTCCTTCTCCAGAGGATCTTCCCAATCTATGTATTGAACCTGGGTCTCCTGTATTGCAGGTGGATTCTTTACCATCTCAGGGAAGTCCTGCTGTAAAGCTATAGCAGTTAAGAAAAGGTGGTATTGGTGAAGGGATAGACACAACATTAATGAAATGGAACAGAGTATCTAGAAATACATGGCTAAGTGATATTTCACAAAATGCAAAAGAGTCCCATGGAGAAAAAAAATTCAACAAATAATATTAGAAAAATTGGATATCCCTATGCAATAAAAAGAATCTACCCTAAACCTCATATGTTATCCAAAATTTAACTCAAAATGGCTCATGACATAAATATGAAATGTAAACTCATAAAATATTTATAAAAATATGAGAAATCTTTTATGACCTGTGACAAAGAATTCTTAGACATGATACCAAAAGTACATTCCAAAAAAGAAATAATGATTAATTAGAGTTCAACAAAATATAAAGTTTTGTTTTTCAAAAACTGTGGAGAGAACAAAAAGATAAACTTCAGAATTAGAGAAAACATTGCAAATTGTATATCTAATAATGGACTTATATCCAGACTATTTAAGGAATTCTCCAAATGCAATTATAAGATAAGAAACAATCCAATTTAAGTATTCCTGACGTTACCAAGTTCTGGTGAGAAAGTGGAACAACTGGAACTCTCATGCACTGTGATATGGGAATTTTCTTCTTCACCATATGCCTCAGCAATACTACTCCTAGGAATTTACTTTAAATAAATAAAAATTTATGTTCTCACAAAAATCTGTACATGAATATGTACATAAGCTCTATTCATTTTTTAATGTAAATAATTCAAAGTCCAGGCAACCAAAAGACTGCCTTTGAAGAAACAATAATTTCCTGTTGGATCCAGACAATTTATTAGTTACATAGAAAATAAAGGGCTTCACGGGTGGCTCAAATGGTAATGAATCTGCCTGCAGTCAGGAGACTGGAGTTCCATCCCTGGGTTGGGAAGATGCCCTAGAGAAGGGAATGGCTACTCGCTCCAGTATTCTTGCCTGGAGAATTCCATGGAGAGAGGAGCCTGGTGGACTACAGTCCATGAGGTCACAAAGACGCAAAGAGTCAGACATGGCTGAGCAACTAACACTTTAACTTTAGAAAACAAACAAACAAAAAAAAAAGAGTAAAATGCCAGCTTCCCATGTCCTGGATCCCCAAGTAAGACAGTGAAACAAAAGGGGTCAAATACCATGACGATGTGACATGAGTGGCAGTTACTCACTGTTACTCACTGAAAAGCCAATTTTGATTTGAAGGTAAGCTGTTTTATAGTCTGTAGTTGTTCCCCCATGGCTGCAAGGCAAAACTTCTCATCTCATCAAAACACTGGAGGTGATAAGTAACTGCCTATGACAGCCCCCTGGGAAGATAGGTAAGCAGGGGAAAATGGTCTTGTTCACAAGGCCCCCATGCTGTCATGTTCCAGAAATATCCCAGGAAATTCTGCCAAGACTTAGATCTGCTGTAGTTAAGCCTTTCCCACATGGCCTATGGGGAGACATGCAAGGCAGATGCTTACTCTATGCCTCAGAAATCCCACTCCTGGGTATTTACTGTAGAAAGCGAATACTTATGTTTACACAAAAACCTGTACATGAATATTTATAGCAAGCCTACTCATAATCATACAAGCTGGAAATATTCCAAAAGTCTTTCAACAGATGAATGAACAAATATGATACATCCATTCAATGGCATACTATTTAGCTATAAAAAAAAAATGAATGACTGATAAGCTCAACAACTTGGATTAAAGCACTGTATTAAGGAGTCTAGATTTGTGTTTTGTGTTCAATATGGTATATGACACTTTAAAAATTTTATCCTTGTAATTTCATCAAAACATTTATTTTTTCTTTCACATATACTATGAACTGAATTGTGTCTCCTCAAAATTCATATGTTGAAGCCCTAAATGCCAACACGATTATATTTGGAAATAGGACCTAAAAGGAGATGATTAATGTTACACAAAATTCTAAGGGCAGGGGCCTAATCCAACAGGATTAGTGTTCTTATAAGAAGATGAAGAGACACCAAAGCTCTCTCCCTCAGCTCTCACATAGAGGAAAGATCACGTGAGAACATAGTAGAAAGACAGTCATTTACAAGCCAGGAAAAGAGGTCTCAAGAGAAACCAACCCTGTCAGTATCTTGATCGTGGGCTTCTAGGCTCCAAAATTGTGAGAAAATAAATGTCTGCTGGTATTTTGTTATGATTGGCCTAGCAGGTTATAGTATGGGATTTACTTTTTTGTTATGAGGCAAATAATGAACTTAACATTTGTTTCTGCCAACAACCAAATATCAAAACAAAATATATTAAATATTTTCCCAAATGATCCAAAATGCCATTTTTCTTAAATTCCTATTTCATATGAATCTTTATATGATGCTAATTTCTTTATTATTTTCCATAAATCTATATGCATAATCCTGTGCCAATACTATACTGTTTTAATTATAGTAGCTTTTATGCTTATTTTAATCTGGTACAATAAAAGCCTTTACTTATATTCTTTTGTCAGTTTCCTTAAATGATTTAATATAATGTTGCCCTCAATTCCATCTGTCTAGGCAAATGCTATTCAAAATGCCATTTCCCAAGGAGATAAGAATCTTGCACCAGAATGTAAATTAAATATATAATACTTGCTGTAATGTTTATCTGACAGTTTTCATAGTAAGACTCTTTCCATAAACAAACCAGTGCAGTGATTTACATTCTGACACATTTTAATAAAGAACTGGGAGAAAAAAAATGAAAAAAAATCTATTCATATAAATTGCTGATTAGTGGACCACACAAAACTGACACTGATTTACATTTCTGACTATGAATAAACTAAAGCCTGGGAACAGTGTTTGACCAAGAGGATTTTAATCAGCTTGCCATATGGCATAAGTCTCTTATTCTTCCATTTTCACCAGTGTTTCTGTGACTTTCCCAGTCTGGGGTTCAGAAAAAGAAAACTAGGACCTTTTCAAGGGTTTAGGTAGCATATAACCCCAGAGAGAAATAAAGAATTTCTCATATCATTTCTCACTTACTAAATGTTTGAACTTTTGTCTTCTTCACAAGTGGTGGGTAAATTGCTCTGACATCAAATTCTGTCTTCTTTCCTGCTCTATTATTTATGGTATACATTCTGGCTCCTTGGAACTCAAAAATCTCTTTTTTTTCTCAAGAAAGCTCATTTCTTATAATAAAGCCTTGTTGTCTAGACTACTGTTTTGGTTTGTTGTCTTAAAACATTTTTTCTGGGTGTGTTTTAAATTCATTAAGTTATCCTCAGCCCTTTAGGGAAAAAAAAAAAAAAGTGTTAAATGTTAAAGCCTGGGAGAGCTGAGGTCACAGTTTAAGTAATAAAAAGGGAAAAATCCTAGCATGGAGAAACAGTTACAATCTGGCAAAAGTTGACCAGGAAAGGGGGCTGAAGTTGAAGTAGAGAGTGAGAGAATACACAGCATAAATCAGACATGCTCGTGGGACATGCATATTTCCCAAATATCTGAAAAATTCGTGGAGCAAATCTCACAAAAAGACTGAACCTTGTACACTCAAGGAAGACAAATTATGGGCTGATAGAACATACTAGATAAGCCTTGGAGCAAAGGGTGATCCCCACGGTTGAAGACGTTATAGATATTCAGATTTCATAAATATATAAAGGAATCTTATATGTAGCATGTATTTGAACAACTGTCCATTTATTATGGCTATTATATAGTACATAAAAGAAATTTTAAAAAGAAGAAGGGATATGTTACTGAGTGATTAGGTCATACATATTCTAGAAAAAAATGATTATGTATGAAAATGGTTTTCTGTGAAATTAATGAATAGAGGAATAAAATAGTACAGAATGTGACCCTTACTTTGCGTATTCTACTTATAGACCCTCTAGCAGACAGGCTTGAGATCTCAGTATTTCATTTATACAACTTCTGTTTCCACTTGGATCTTACCTTTCACGCTTCTCTGGTGACTTAGAAAGGAAAGAATCTGCCTGCAATTCAAGAGACCTGGGTTTAATATTTCTTACAGGAAGTAATATTTGTAATATTTCAAAGGTACTATAATCATTTCCTCATCTCAAAGAGTGTTCTTTTCTCATTCTATTACAGAGGTTATATATGTCTCCAGCTATTATTTGTAGGGAAAAAATTCATTTAAATTAACCACTCTACTCCTCAAAAAAAATGTATATTTATAAGAGAAGGAATGAAGTAAACTGGTTTCACATGCTGCTTATTGATAAGAAAGTCGCCAAATAAAGTTGGGGGATATGATTTGATACCATGTATAACAATTTTCTAAAAGGGTCAATTTGCTTTTTATTGATACAGAATGATTTGAAATCTGAACTTTATATTTGAATAAAACTTTATACATGAACTTCATATATTACCTTCCTTTTTTATTTTTGGTATATAAAACTGCCTGCTATTTTGTATCCCATTTATAATATCAATATAATAATAGTCTCATTAGAGTTTATATACATGTTTTTTTCCTACTATTTTTATTACTACCATCCTTTCCCCTCTTTTCTATTTTTTCACAGGCCCATAATTCAATACCAGGTCAACATTTACCTGACAATGATACTAAAAATAATGAGAGCCGAGATTTACAGAAGGCTTATAATAAGGCCAGTCCTTATTAACACAACAGCATCTTATAATCTTATGTAAATGATTTCATTTCATTCTCACAAAAGTATATAATACAGGTACTAATAATATCCCTCATTTATGAGGAAACTGAAGCTGAATGGTTGAGTAATATCACTGAAGTCTTAAGTACTTGAAGTGGAAGAATCGGGATATAAACAAGATCTGTCTGAGGACAGTGTTAGCATCATTAGAAATGAAAATTATCCTTTGTACTTAAAACAGTATTTATCTCCTACAATTATTTTTTATTTTCCAAAATTTTCTTTAAGGATGATTTTCTGAAGTTAAAGTTGAAAATAAAATAATGCATTTGCATTCTTGGAGGATGAATTAAAACAAGGCAGCCTCTTTCATGAAATTGCTATTTCCTATCATTAATTTATTACTTCTCATTGCAGTTCTCCTAGCTTCTGTTTTCACATGTCTTCTCTTCTGTATTTCTATTGCTTCTAAATGATCTAGGTGAAATTCTTCTTTAAACTTGAGAGCTTTTCAAAAATAATAATAATAAGACTTCAGGCAGGTAGGAAGATGCAGAGGAACATGTGAGGTAGAGGAGCACGCGGAAAAATTTACTCCCCAAACTCCATAAAAAAGACCAGGAAAGCAGTAGCAATATATGAAGTCATTCCCAAGACTAAAATAAGCTATGAAAGGTATGAGAATAATCTCTACTCTATAATCTGAAAGGAAATTAAATAATCCCCTATACTGACAAGAAGGAGTTCAGGAAAATAAGCTATCACCTCTCTTTCTCCAATGTGAAAAAAATGAAAAAGAAAAATAGGTTCGATTCAGGCTGTGGAAGAACTTAAAGTTAGAACCGGGAGAGGTGTTTTGGAGAAGCAAAGAAACTGTGATTTGAATAGAGCTGCTACTTCCCTATTTTTTGGTAAATCATTATAAGGATGGAACACGTTTTCATAGAGAGTAGGTTAGGAGAATAGATATTTAACTGGGGGTCATAGGACCCTTCAGCTTCCATATGTAATGACATATCAATTTGATGAAAATGATTAAGTATTTTCTACTAAATATTCTATTAATCTCTCCATTTTGGAGTCTCCCAAAAATTACAAGAAAGGGAAAGCATTCTATTGGGCAAAATTTCATGAAATAAAATCTCTGGAGAATTTTGACATTTGTTTCAGGCTTTCAGTGAATATGTATTATTTTTAAATAGAAAAAAAATCAGCTAAGATATTTCCAAGAAATTTATAATAGGTCCAAATTTCCCCCCTTTAAAGAATCTAAATCCCCTCTCTTATTCAGCAGGACTTAGTTCTATTGGACCAGTTTATTCTTTCCCACAGTGTTCTCGCTCACACTTGCTTCTCCATGAGCCATTATTCCTGTGACATGACTGCTATTTCCTCCACAGGGAACATGTATATCACAAGAAGATGGAAAATCAAAAATTTTCTCTTAAACTTATGAAAATAAGATTATTAAACCAGATTTAACAATAAACAAGAAATTTGTCTTTTATAGGCTATTTGGAATAGACATTTTTTTCTGAAGGTAGCCAGCTGCATTAAAACAAAACAAAACAATCTCAACTGAAATATGCGCTTTAAACTAAGAGTCCCTACTCAACTAGATTCCAAATATGGGCTTGAAAAAGGAGAAATGCTGAGTTACTTCCTTGAGTCTATACAGTAAGTCATAATAAGAATGAATCAAATAGGGTGCAGACAGGACAAATGGTAGCAGAATTTCAGAAGTGGGAGAGATTGCATAATGATTCCAACAGATTTTAGAACTATAGCTATGCTGCAAATGAATTGCCTGTCAGGAGTTACCAAAATGTACCAAGAGATGTACTATAAAAATCAGCCACATGCAGAACATATTCAATAAGATAATTCATCTTAAGGTTTAGGGCATAAAGACTGATCACCAAATCAATAAACTGATAAGCAACAGAAGCTCCCTCCTGGAGGAACACTATGTATGTTTCTAGGAGAAAACATCTTTTGCGACTTGAACTTGGTGGTAAAATTTCCAAATATTTAAATAAGGTAAGTAACTTTCCAGAGTTTGAGTCACCTTCAATGTGACAAAACTGATCTGATATTACCCAACATCCTGGCTCATGTCAAATAAAAATCCTATATCAAGTTAGAAGGTAACCACAGTAACTTTGCAGTGAGAATCTGGTTAAGACCTGCACTAAAGTAGCTTCTTTAATCTTACTGTATATGAGGGCAGATTGTTTATTTCCTTGTCTCTGAGATATCAAGACAAATAGCTTTCACAAAGTCAAATCTAGTGAGACTGTACTACTGGTTGAGAATCAGGCTCAGAAAGCATGTCCTGTCTATTCTGAATTAGACTGATTCATAACCCTGCTTATGTGAGGTCTGTTTATTTGCTCAGAAAATGCTAAAAAGACTAAGAACACCACTGAGCATCAAAATGGTTCATAAACAGAATTTTTCTCCCAATTCTCATCATCTAATGGGAATTATCATACAGTTGTAGATTTGGTACTAACATGAACAATATATATCATCTAGATGTTGCAGTGAAGGTATATTTTAGATGAGATTAACATTTAAATCAATAGATTTTAAGTAGAGTAGATTCCCTCCAGAATATGGATAGGCCTAACCAAACCAATTGAAAGTCCTGATTAAGAAAGAATTTGTCCAGTAGATAGCCTTCAGACACAAGTTACATAGGCAATTCTTCCCTGGGTCTCCAGCCTGCCAGTCTACCCCTGCAGGTTTTAGATTTGCCAGCCTCCTGAACTGCATGAGCCAATTCCTTAAAATCTCTCTCTTTGTCTTTGTCTGTTTCTTTCTGCAATTTTTCATTCTGTTTCTCTGGAGAACACTAGCTAATACAATTTTCATCCTGCAAAGGTATCTCATCACTCTAAAAACTGTCTAAAATTCTTTATATGACCTATGAACTGCCCATGATCTGACTGTTGGATATTATCACTTTGACCTCATTTACTTTCACTCATTCACTCAGTCCAGCTACACCAAACTTCTAAGTCAGTTTCCATTATGACTGTGCATTTAGTTCTTTCTTGTGGAATTTTATTCGCTACAAGAATCCAGGCCTTTATTTCACTCAAGTCTCTGTTAAAATATCACCCATAAAGCTTCACAACTCAAAGTGGTGTTCATGAGCTAGGAGCACTGATAACACCCAGGAGCTTATAAGAAATAAAAAAAAATCACAAACCGCCTTTTATTATTATCCCCAGGTGACTTCTATGCACATTAATGTTTGAGAAATATGGATGTACTTCCGTGTGTCTTCTCATCCTTCTTTGGCTCTTTGCCCTGCTTCTTCTTTTATGGTACTCATCACTAATTGATATGATAACATGTGTTCATATAGTTGTTCACTGATTGTTTCTCCCACTACATTGTAAACCCCAAAAGGGCAGAGACTCTAATCTAAAGACTAGGACCTTTCCTGGTACACAGTGATTCTTCTCATCTTGACTCGGCCATTTGGATGTGCATCCAAGTACTTCCTCATTAGGATACTTATAATACTACATAGTAGGTTCTCAATGAGGCATTAATGAGTGAATGAATGCTGATTGCAGCAGACACCTCTTAAATAACCACTCAACACTGTCCACTCAGTTTTCCCTAAGTAAACACTGATTCTTGTGTAACCAATCTCCAGTAGTTCACATACTTCTAACTATATCCCATTTCCAGTCTCAGAGAGTAGCATCTAATTGCACAAAAAACAAAACTAGTGATCCTTTTCTCCTTGTCAGTGGTTGGTTTAAGAATGGACATGTGCTTCAGTTCTAAACAAGAAGACATGAGGCCACATCCAGGCTCTTAGAAAGGGACTCTAATTATATAACTCTTTTTACACCTCTAGAAAATTTTGGTATATGGATAATATTCAGACATGCTATAGCCATCTTGCTAATATCTAAAAGATGAAGCCAACCTACATGGAAGGGTTTAGAGAAAACAGCAGAGAAGTGAAGTCAGAGCTTAGACTGTCCTATCTGTGAAATTTTTGTCCTTGTTAAAGATGAATGAGATCAGATTTTAATTACTTGAAACTGGAAGCACTTTTTTAGGTTAGTGATCTGAGTATTAGCTTATATACCTTCATATTGGTACAAAAACACAAGTGATATCAGTATTTACTAGTGTAGACCATCCCTTTTTCTTCCCCAACCAGAATATCCAACAGTACTGAGAAAGTCTTCCATAGTATAATGCTACGCAGCTAGCCCCTGAACTTATAAAACTTTCTTGTTACTAGTAATTAATAAACAAGTATTTACTAATGACATAGCTATTATACTGTAGCTGAGAGAATATCAACAAAGGTCCATCTAGCCAAGGATATGGTTTTTCCAGTAGTCATGTATGCATGTGAGAGTTGGACTATAAAGAAAGCTGAGCACCGAAGAATTGATGCTTTTGAACTGTGGTGTTAGAGAAGACTCTTGAGAGTCCCTTGGACTGCAAGGAGATCCAACCAGTCCATCTTAACAGAGATCAGTCCTGGGTATTCATTGGAAGGATTGATGTTGAAGCTGAAACTCCAATACTTTGGCCACCTGATGCAGAGAGCTGACTCATTTGAAAAGACCCTGATGCTGGGAAAGATTGAGGGCAGGAGAAGGGGACAACAGAGGATGAGATGGTTGGATTGCATCATCGACACAACGAATATGGGTTTGGGTGGACTCCAGGAGTTGGTGATGGACAGGGAGGCCTGGCATGCTGCGGTTCATGGGGTTGCAAAGAGTTGGACACAATTGAGTGACTGAACTGAACTGAACTGAGAGAATATCAATTTTAATTTTAAAATGCAAGTCAAGAAATTCTTACTTGTTTTAAGCCGTTTGAAGAAACATTTCTAGACAAGTTACATAAATTCTTTAAACAGTGATATTAATATAATTAGTACAGAAGCTGAAATAGTCAAGACCTACAGTGTCAGACAGACAAAAAGAAATAAGAATTAATTGGATGCATTTCAAAAAGTGTTTAGAGAGATTATACCAAATGATTGCCATCTGACTAAATTGTTGAAAGATTCTATGTAGAAATAGTATACACAAGATGAATATTTTAAAGACGGATTATTCTCTGGAGTAAATATTATTGTTACAGATTTTTTCATCAAAGTTCTGCTTGATTCAACTAGAAATTTAAATGGCGAATCAACAAAAACCTAGATCCAATACACAAATGATGGCTGTGTCCAGTACTGAACTAGACACAGGTAATGCAACAGTGAAACAGTATTTAACTTTATGGGATTCAGAAGTTAGAGGAGAAAAAATAATAATAGTGCAAATATATGTTAAGTACTGGTGGCATTAGTGGTAAAGAACCAATCTGCCAATGCAGAAGATGTAAGAGATGGGTTCCATCTCTGGGTCAGGGAGATTCCTGGAGGAGGCCACAACAACCCACTCCAGTATCCTTGCCTGGAGAATCCAATAGACAGAAGAGCCTGGTGGGCTATGGTCCATAGGGTCACAAAATGTCAGACACGACTGAAGTGACTTACCATGCAAGCATGTTAAGTTCTAAAGTAACTAACTGAAAATTTTGCCAGTATGTATCAAAGAAATTTTAATTAGTGTGGACTATTTCAGAAGCCAGCGTGCTGTGATTCATGGGGTCGTAAAGTTGGACACGACTGAGCAACTGGACTGAACTGAACTGAGACCTAAAAGAAGAGCAGAACTTAGAAGGAAGTGGGGAGGGGCTATTTGAATTAACAAGTACAGAAATAGCTAAGTTCTTAAAATAGGAGAATTAATAGTCTTAAGAAAGTAAATTTTTTAAAGTTGGAACTCGGTGAACGAAGGTGAGAATGGCATAAGAAATATATGAAAATGTAGTAGGAGATTAGGTCATGAGATTCCTTGTAAATTAAGTTAAAACTGTCTTTATCCCAAGAACAATGGTAAGTTGTTAACCAATATGAAGCAGTAGGTATGTAAGAGTAGGACAGAGGTCTGTATATGAGAAATTAAAAACTTTGGAAATAACATTCTGTCCTATGGACATGGAAACAGAAATGGTCAACGTGAATGTAAGTAGACCCGATGGGGACTCTCACTAGATGTAAAGTGACGGATAATGAAAGTTTTAACTCAGATAATAAAGAAAATTAAGAAAAGTGAACATAAATATAGAAGAAATAGAATCAATAAAATCCATTAATGAATTTAAAAGCAGAGTAGCAAAAAAGAGAGTGAAGGTGGTGGGCAGTATGGGGATTTGGAATGAAAGACCATGAGTTTAATTTTGGGCATGCTAAGTTGGAGGCACCTTTGAAATATCTAAGTAGAAATACGAAGGCATTGAATGCTTAGGTCTGAGGTACACAGAAGAGGGCTACAAAGATAAAAAGTTTTGAATAACCTGCACCTAAGTAGTGATCAAAATAAGAATATTTTAATCTTGAAAAGAATGAATAAGATTACCTTATTAATCTAAATGATAAAAGAGAGCATTTGGAGTGAAAAGAACATTATGGCATGGAGGAAACCTAAAAGTCTGAGAGGAAGAAAATGAATTTGCAAAGGTGTCATGGAAAGGAAGGCCCAAACAGAAAGAAAGCCAAGAGAATGTGAATTTATGGAAGCCAACAAAGGAAATTGTGTCAAGAAGAAAGTGGTCTACACTGTAAAATGTTTGGAAATTAAACAAGCTGAAAGTTGAAATATGTACATTGTCTCTACTATTTAAATAATTGTTGACTTTAAGAAAAGTCATTTATATTAAGTAATGAAGACAGAAGCTAGATTGAATTGAAAAACTGAACAGAAAGAGGGGAAATGAAGACAATATCTTTTCTTTTGAGACATTTGACTACAAAAGGAAGAAAGGGAGGTTGCCTATACCTGAAGGAATTTTTGTTCAAATGTGTGTGATTTGTGCATGTCTAGAATGCATGTGTGTGTGTATGTGTGTGGTGGGGATCCATTCAAGAAGTATAACACACTTAAAATATATGGTATAAATATAGAAACATGCTGCTGCTGCTGCTAAGTCGCTTCAGTCATGTCCAACTCTGTGAGACCCCATAGACGGCAGCCCACCAGGCTCCTCTGTCCCTGGGATTCTCCAGGCAAGAACACTGGAGTGGGTTGCCATTTCCCTCTCCAATGCATGCATGCGTGCCAAGTCGCTTCAGTCATGTCCGACTCTGTGTGAATGCATGGAGAGCAGCCCACCAGGCTCCTCTGCCCACGGAGTTCTCTAGGCAAGAATACTGGGGTGGGTTGCCATTTCCTACTCCCATTTATAAACATAAATAAGCATAAATAAAATGTATAACAGAAATTTATATAAGTATGAATAAAATGAATTAAGTAAGATTCCTGAGAATACAAGAAAGAAAAGGTTCAGAATAACTTGGAGGTGTTGTCTATGAGAAATAGAAACAAGAGTATTAGAACTGGAAAAATCCAGAATATGTTAGAAGTGCTAGGCATGTAGGTTTGATAAAGCATATTGACATTTGTTTCTGCTGTTTTTAATCTGTATAGTAAGAGGCAGGTCATCTATCAAACACTAATGTGGAATGCATTAATAGCAAATTTCAAGAGACTATGGAAGATTTGAAACTGCAGTTTCAAGGAGTGGGAGATCAGTATAGATAGAAAAAAAAATCTGTGAATTTGTAGACAATATTAAGGATTCGAATGAAGTTAAAATCATCATCTTATAGTGATATCAGTCTGCTATACTGTGCTGTTTTCCCTAGTAATTCTCAGCCACCTGGATTCTAGACATTGAAACAGTGGGTAGTTGGACTCATATAAGGCTGGAACATTTGAATGGACTATACCAAAGACAGTTTTAAACATGGACTGTGGTGAAAACCTGAGGCATTAATTATATTACTCAAGGAAAATAGACAATACAGTAGAGAGAAAGGATAAAATATTGGAAGAAAGCAAACAAATAAACAAAAATGACACTGTTAGGAAAGCAATGGAGTTGGACAAGCCAGCAAAGGAGACTGAGAAATAAACAGAAATGGGAAGATAGCCAAGGGAGTCCAGAATCATGCAGAATGGAGTAAAAGAAGAGAGTCAACAAAGGTAATTAGTTAGCAGTGTCAATGTAGAAGGGAGATGGATTAAAATAAGAAATATCATTGAGTCTTTAGTAATTAGAGTACCATTCATTTTCTTGAAAAGAATAGATTGCATGAGGTAGACAAAAATATCTGAGAAACTAAAGACTGAAAAAGGTAATTTCTGGAAGTCTGACCCTGAAAGAAAGGAGTAAGAAATGCCTGACATCATCTTAACTTTTGTCTACTTAGAATGGGTTATTTCTCATTTTTACATCTCAGTCCTTAAAGATACAAAGACAGGGAAAAGGGGGAAAATTACTTTTTGTTTGTTTATACCAAACAATTAATTTTATATAAACAAATGTTAACAATGGTAACCTCCGGAGAGGGGTATGCGGTTGAAAATACGAAAGAGCTTCCATTATTTATGCCTATGCTTCTCTTCTTTAAAAAAAAAAAATTCACTGAGAAAGCAGCCTTTTTGTCATTATGAAAGCAATTATAATTTTAGCATGCCTCTAATATCTTGCTGTTTCATTTTTAGTATTATTCAATATTAGAAGGTGAGTAAAATGCTTCCTTATACTGTTCTTATACTGATTATATTCAAAATTGCTTTCTACCTGCCACAGAGAAACAAAAAAAGCCTGACAAATATATATTGGTTATTGGAAATGCTCAAACATTCATTTTAAATAGATTCTAAATCTTTTAGATGTTGGATTTTTTTTCTTGCTCAATTTCACACTGACATATGTAAAAGTATAATAAGAATTTGCTATTTAGTCCATTATGTGCAAAAGAGCAGGTTGTTTAGTGCGTCAAAAGCATCCTCTGTGGGCTTTTAACTAATCACTCAGTCACATGAAAAAGCTGAAGATAGAATAAGATGCCAGCCTACACAGAAATCATGGAAGCTTGAATTTGGCCAAATATCATGGCAGAAAGATGGGTGCTTTTATCCTAGTGAACAGAACAAAATGAGATGAATTTACTATTTTATCTATTTTTTCTTTTTGAGAGCAAAATGTGATTTATAAATGAAGAATCATCAAGCCCAGGTTTCTTGAGATTTGGACAGTACTTTCTACAGCAAAGAAATCTCCCCTGTAGACTCTGGAACATGTTGTACTATCTTATCATATAACAGATGACCAGCCATATGGCAAGGGAGGGGAAACCAGGGAGGTAACAGTCTACAGTAGCAGTAGATGCGTGAATGAGAAAACAAAGGTTAAAACCATATATGTGAAATGTGGATGATTTTTCTATTTTTTAGTTAGAAGATCTTTTTTTTGGAATGATATTTCTTGTCATATGAGAATATATTTTAAAACTCATATTTATATATAAAATATTCATTTTTAAATAGATTTTAAGTGTTCTTTACAATAGCACAATTGGGATACAGCCTCAAAATCAATTACAATATAATATCATCCATATATGCACACTCAAAAAGTCTAGTTTTCTAGAGACATTAAAATTTTTAAATATTTATATGAAATTGCCTAATTCACCCATTATGCAAATTTCTGCTTGATGGTAGGTTACTAAACTATTTTAGGAATTTGCAGTATTTCTTTCAAGATACAAAACACAGTACAACAGTCACTTATTTAGTGCTCCCTCAGCTGCTTAAATTCAAACTGATTTAATATCTCATTTAATATTTTGCACTATTATTCATATATCTTAACAGAAACAGAAATTTACAATGTGACACGGCAGAAAGAAGATCTGATACTTGCCTTCCATTGTGCAAACTGTTTCTTCACTTTTCTGGAAAAAGTCAGGGACTGACAAATGCCACAATAGATATATAGACTATAATGTTATAATTACCTACTCAGTTATGGAAAAAGGGAAGTGTTCCAAGTATACGTGATTTTATCACAATTTCTATCATCATCCAATATCTTAGTTATATTAACAAAATTAATTTCCTAGTTTAAAGTTTATAGTAATAAGAATAAATTGTGAGTCATTATCTTCAATATATTTGGCTTGCTTTACTTTAAGTCGTAAAGCATTCTATGCCACAAAATGCAATACTTTTCAATATAAGACTTTTTACATAAAGATCACACAAGTTATAACTTTTTCTCACTTGTATAATTGTGTGCGTTCATAACTCTTTATAAAAGTTTTTTCCAACATTGACATATATGCTTAAAAATGACCAAATCACAAATGTATAATTATTTTAAGAAGTGAATGTATTTGTTTAACCATCATCCAGAACAAGAAATAATACATTATGTCATCCAAGATACCCCTCATGTTTCTTTCCAGTTACTACCAAACCTCCTGACACCTAACCACTAGTCTAACTACTCAATATAGACTAATTTTGACTATAGTTGAACTTAAATAAAAATAATCTATGTCCTCTTCTGTGTTAATTTTCTTTGACACAACACTATGTTTATGTCTATCCCATCTAACTGCAAGTTACAGTCATTCATTTTCATTCCTGTGTAATATTCTATGATATACATATATCACAATTTAATTATCCATTTGATAGTTACTAGATTCTTAGGACTTTTAAGGTTTCATTAGATGGTATGGAATTTGAGGGGCAGACAGCTATTATCTGACTTGGGGTTTAATAGAATAACTCTGGATTCAGTATTGAGAATATCTGGTGAAGGGAGGAGGGTTAGGGTAAAAACAGGTAATAACTTTACAGTATCTTTGTGGCATATTAGAGGCTAAGAGATACTAGAAATGGTATATATCTGATTTATTTTTAGTATATTGTCAGCATTTGCTGATAAATTAGACATGGAAAATATTAAAAAAGAGAGAAGCATTAAATATAATTCTACTGTTTTTGGCAGAAGCAAAGGGAAAGAGTTATCTTTTACTGAGATGGAGAAATGTGAGAGATGAAAAATTTATAAAGGTTATTTTTTTTTAATTCACAAAACATGACTGTAGCTATCAAAGTAACTAGACTATTTATTAAATCCATCCATTAAGGGAAAAAAAAACAACACAATTGTCTTTCAGAAGGTATTAGGAAAACAGATGCATATTTCCATATCCTTGTTTTCCGAATTACAGTAATGAAGAAAATGTCTTTAACCTCAGTGAAAGAAGCATACTAACACTTTAAAATATTAGTTTCTTAATATAAACAAAGAAAAGGTCACAATGTACCTCAAGGACTTTTTTTTAACCTTTGTGATGAGTAGAATCAAAAAAATCAATATCTTAATTTTAGAATTCTGATGGGGTATTGGCTCCTATAAAAATGGCAATATACTCTCAAACATTTAAATAAGAAAGAATGGCGATTAATGAGTTCCTGGCTAAGAGTTACTAGTTATCAGTTATCACAAAACCTGAGAATCACTCTGAGCATGAAAGACCTAGAGCTAATACATGTAGGAAACGTTAACAATATTCATGAGTCCATCACAAAGCTTTATTGCAACTGGAGAGAACGTAATGATATAATGGATGCTAGATTAGGTGAATAGAGAATACAATCACTGCTAAAGCCATAGTTTTCATAACCAAACTAGTGTTCTACTCCAAGTAAACTTTAGCACTACTTTCTAGCTCTTTCTCATTTAAGAAAAAGTACTTTAAGACATGCAAAGCAATGGGAAAATACATCAGATTTGAAGGTGAAAGTGTTAGTCACTTAGTTGTGTCCGACTCTTTGTGACCCTGTGGATTGTAACCTGCCAGGCTCCTCTGTCCATGGAGTTCTCCAGGCAAGAATACTGGAGGGGATAGTCATTTCCTTCTCCAGAGTATCTTCCTACTTAAATATAAACCTTAGAATTTCAGAATATCCTTTGTGGGAGACTTTCTGCAGTTCACGGGTCAAAGAATAACCTGTATATTGTTCTCTTTCAGTTATTATGGAAACTGAAGTCAGTGGCATGTATTAAAAATATGTTAAGGCAATATGTTTGCTTCTTCCAGTTCTATATAAAAATAGCCGCTAACATTTGCATGGTGTATTATAGTTTTCAAAGTGCTACACATATCTTAGCTCACTTGATTTTTGATTTTACATATTAGATTCAAAAAGGCACTCTTTAAATAGCAATCATTATCTCTAGGAAAATGTAACCATTGGCAGAGGAAACAAATATAATCAAATCTACATTTCATTCTGTATTTAGATAAGAACTGCACAGTAGTTTGAAGCAACTATTAGAAGATACTTGTACTTGCTTTTTGGAGCTTTATACATAATTCAAGTTCAAGCAATATTCTCCCCTCTACATCCCATCTTCCTCTTTACCATTATTAGAATCCTTCCTTTGTGAAATACTTGCTCATGGCCACAGTATAACACATGGAATATTTTTAAAACATTCTTTCTGTTGATCTCTTTTCTTAAACTTTATGGTACTTAAAATTTTAGCAGCTCCACAAATCATGTGACTGGAGTGGATGTTGTTCATCTTGATCTGCATATTGTATTTTGAATATTTTTCTACTCTTTGCCCAGCTATGTCCTCCCAGTATCTAGAAATGCCACTCTCTCAACCTCATCCTGCCCTACAGCCTTCAATTTGATCTCTGGTTCCTCCGACTTTTCTAAAACCAGCTTGAACATCTGGAAGTTCATGGTTCACATATTGCTGAAGCCTGGCTTGGAGAATTTTGAGCATTAATTTACTAGCATGTGAGATGAATGCAATTGTGCGGTAGTTTGAGCATTCTTTGGGATTGCCTTTCTTTGAGATTGGAATGAAAGCTGACCTTTTCCAGTCCTGTGGCTACTGCTGAGTTTTCCAAATTTGCTGGCATATTGAGTGCAGCACTTTCACAGCATCATCCTTTAGGATTTGAAATAGCTCAACTGGAATTCCATCACCTCCACTAGCTTTGTTCATAGTGATGCTTTCTAAGGCCCACTTGACTTCACATTCCAGGATGTCTGGCTCTAGGTGAGTGATCATACCATCGTGATTATCTGGGTCGTGAAGATCTTTTTTGTACAGTTCTTCTGTGTATTCTTGCCACCTCTTCTTTAATATCTTCTGCTTCTGTTAGGTCCATACAATTTCTGTCCTTTATTGTGCCCATCTTTGCATGAAATGTTCCCTTGGTATCTCTAATTTTCTTGAAGAGATCTCTAGTCTTTCCCATTCTGTTGTTTTCCTCTATTTCTTTGCATTGATCGCTGAGGAAGGCTTTCTTATCTCTCCTGGCTATTCTTTGGAATGCTGCATTCAAATGGGAATATCTTTCCTTTTCTCCTTTGCTTTTCACTTCTCTTCTTTTCACAGCTATTTGTAAGGCCCCATCAGACAGCCATTTTGCCTTTTTGCATTTCTTTTCCATGGGGATGGTCTTGATCCCTGTATCCTGTACAATGTCACGAACCTCCATCCATAGTTCATCAGGCTCTCTGTCTATCAGATCTAGTTCCTTAAATCTATTTCTCACTTCCACTGTATAGTCATAAGGGATTTGATTTAGGTCATACCTGAATGGTCTAGTGGTTTTCCCTACTTTCTTCAATTTAAGTCTGAATTTGGCAATAAGGAATTCATGATCTGAGCCACAGTCAGCTCCCGGTCTTGTTTTTGCTGGCTGTATAGAGCTTCTCCATCTTTGGCTGCAAAGAATATAATCAATCTGATGTCAGTGTTGACCATCTGGTGATGTCCATGTGTAGAGTCTTCTCTTGCGTTGCTGGAAGAGGGTGTTTGCTATGACCAGTGCGTTCTCTTGTCAAAACTCTATTAGCCTTTCCCCTGCTTCATTCCATACTCCAAGGCCAAATTTGCCTGTTACTCCAGGTGTTTCTTGACTTCCTACTTTTGCATTCCAGTCCCCTATAATGCGAAGGACATCTTTTTTGGGTGTTAGTTCTAAAAGGTCTTGTAGGTCTTCATAGAACCATTCAACTTCAGCTTCTTCAGTGTTACTGGTTGGGGTGGGGGTTTATCTTCATTAGTCTCTATTAAATAATTAAATAATAATTTCCTTGCCTTCATTGTTTATTATGGTATCATATACTTTAGAAAAATATATTTTACCTTCACATCTTATAACTGGCAGTATGGAAAACCTCTAGCAGGCTATTTCATAAATGAACTGTAAAATATCAGAGCATTTAAAGTTTTCTTCTGCAATGACTAATCTTAAGTACTATTAGAAATAATGATTCTCTGACTAGTTTGACATCAGTGCCTCATTTGAGTAGCATATTTTGCCTTATGCTATTTTTTTGGATGGCAGTGTTTTGTGTAAAATTAGAAAAAATTATTTTTCTAATATCTTTTTCAATTATATTTCTTTATGTCATTGATTGAGTTACCAAGCAATTGAAAAGTGTAATCCTTTTTCTACTAATATTTAGTGTCTTCTCTAAATAAATTGCTGCTTTGCTTTTATCTGGTATTTTATTACAATTAACTTGCAGATATCAAAATAATTTTATTGATTTCATTACATATCTTTATGAACCCAATTTCATATTCCATGTATTTTTATCTGAGTATTCTCTGTTATTCAATAAATAAATGTATAGATTACAAGAAGCAATACTTTCTGTATATCAATTCTGGATTCCATAAATTTTTACTCATTTTATTGCCTGCCTTTCCAAATTGCAATTAAAATGACATATCTGGGTCTTATCAACATTTTGAATAAACATTCAAAAATCTTTTTATTTGGGCCTACCTTCTTAATCTTTTATGTTATATTTTAAGGCTTTTAAAATCTTGATGTACCTATGGTGCAAGAATTGAACAGAACATTGTTTTGGGAATGGGCTTAGGGGAAGCTGAATTAGGATACATTAAATTTAGGGCTAGTGAGATAATATATTTATGTGGTTGACAGTCATTTCAACACATGATGTAGGGAATGGCTTGCAGGAATATTCCTACTACCCACTGTGAAAATTCAAGGTGGAAGAGTACAAGAATAGAAATAGTACTGCAATGTGAACACGTCCTACAGACACACAGACTTATCAAACACAGGAAAATGTGAGATGGAAGAGAAATCAAAGTCAGTATTGCCTTACAGTTCAGACAAGAAGTAATTCTGTCTTAAACCTCAAACTTCAGAAGTTTCCTCATATCACAAATACTCACAAAAAACATTTACTAAAAAAATGATAAGCAACTCTCATTCAGGATTTGCATCTAGAGCTGATATAGTGCAATTCATAACTAAATATCTACTGGCATGAATAACACCATCAGGCCCTGAGGAAATACTTCTGCTTAAATTCTGAAAACAAAAGATCATTGATTATTAGTCCCATGAAGGTGTGAGTCAGACATTGCTTCTGAGTTCAGGAAGGATTTAAGTAAAGAAGCACTTAGGTAACAGGAAAAAAAAAAAAAATAATGAGCTGATAGCAATAATTCAACAGAGTCTTGTATAATAAGATATCATTTCCCAGCAGTTCTCCATAATAAATATAATGGGTCTCCATTTATATTCTTCTTAAATTTCTGGAATGTTAGGGGTAGATTAAACAATTTCAATTAAAATATCTTATATTTTTAAAGTTTACAGTCCCCTCCAAGGATATGAAAAGGCCCCACGCAGTAGTATTGCTGAGATTTAGATTCAGTTGCTTTATGGGGAACTTTACCTGATCTGGCCCTATGGACAGGGGTGAGGTGATCATTCCCATTGGGTGATGACTTGGTGCTTGCCTGGCATTTTGCTCCACAGCCACTTAATTATGAAGTCATTGTTAGTATATATTTAATGTACTGAACTGCTCAGGCGTTCAGTTCAAGTTTTAGCTCTAGCATTTTCTATCACTATTTCTTTAAACTACCCCTCTAGGTTTTTATATTTCCAAATATCTACACTGAAAGGGTTAAACTAAATGATAGTATATCACTTGGGTTCAAAGCTAGGCTTCTTTTTTTTAATACATAAATATATATATGTGTGTGTGTGTGTGTGTATTTAGAAAAAATAAAACTTTATTATTTCCTTTTATAGCACTAAAAGGTGAATGCTCCAGTTTCCCAAGAAAATCTGCTCTGAAGGACTTAGGTTCACTGAAGGACCTAGGTTTCTTCTTCTATATTCTAACACCAACACTAGCACTGGTATGGTTTGCATAATCAGAATTGTGTTCTCTTGGATTTCAGCTGGTGGGAAGAAGAGAGAGAATATGGAAGAGACACATGCTCAGTCTTAATTCCACAGTCTGTAAGTGGCACCCACTCTTCTGATTTACTCCATTGAACTTGGACACACAGCCATACCAAAATTTAAACAAAGTTAAGTGTTATGTCTGGACAGACATGAGCTTGGCCAAAATTCCACTTTTCGTGGTTGAATTTGATGAACAAAGAGCAACATCTGCAATAATCCCTAAATTAACTTCAAGTTGTGAAATTATAATCTTTATGTGTCAAGTTCTTTAATTTATTATTTCATGTTTGTCAAAAGCACATTTAAAATTTGGATAAAGTTAATGCTTGGTAGAACTTTATATTCTAAATTTTATTGCAACTGCATCAGTACAAATTTTTCCTAACTATTAAAAAGTGGAATTGTCAATGTTATATGCATTTCCCCAAAATTTATAGTATAAGAATGATAGTTGGTATCAATTATGTGCTTACTTATGAGATATAGGTAAAGTTTCTTTAAAAATTAATGCAATTTAATTCTGTTTCTAGAAACAATATTTTTGTTATTTTTACACCATTACTGTAAATTTCTCAGGCAGATATGTAATGCTAAACTAAAGTTATTCTCTTTCCAATTGTGATAATTTAAGGGATACTATTTGAAAAATATTTCCATCTACAACATTCAACTTTCCACTAACAAATTAAATGTAAATTCTGCATATATGAGCAGTTCTAGTGTTTCTTTTTTAAAGCATAAAAAGGTCATAAAGAATGAGAACTACAGGCTAATTATACTAGAAAGCTTTTTAAGAAGTACATATTTCTAGACTAATGGACTCAAGTACATAGAATTATTTCTTTGATAAAATTCATAGGCAGGATAGTGGTTTTCATTTTCAAAACTCATTTATCATAATATGAAGGCAATCTGAACTCATTTTAGCTAATTAGCATGTTAGTTTTATTTGATTATAAAAACATGTCCAGAACACGGTAAAAAAGCTACATTATATTTGTAAAACTCTACCTTAGAGTCATCATAGAATATGACACCGTGATTCTCAGTTTACCTTTGCCAGATGTTTTATTTTTGTTGCTGTAGTTTCATATTATCTTGAAGCTATAAATTTTTCTAGGATCTCTTTTTGAGTGTATTAAGAAACCAAAAAAAAAAAAAATCTTAAATAAATTTCCAATGATCAGGCAGCAGGTTCACAATTTGAGTATATTTTAGGGCAGATTCTGAGGTTAATAATGAGTTACTCCAAGCTATCTTGACTCTAACACATAGGGGTCAAAGTATGGCCCATACACCAGAAGCATCAGCATTACCTGAAAACCTGTTATAAATGCCAGTTATCAGGCCCCATCCCAGATTGATGGGATCAGAAAATCTGTCAACCACTGATATAATAAGCTCACTCCTGTTCACTGAGCAAGATGGCAGAGTAGGAGGTCTCAGAACTCAGTCCACTCCATGAATATATCAAGAATACATTTTCATGTGGAACAATTCTCACTTAAAACTAACTAGAGACAAGCAGAGAGACTCCTATAGATCCATATGGAATCAGGTAGGAAGGGTAGACAAGTAATCAGGTTGGGACCTGCACCCCTGGAAAGAGGCTCAGAGGAGAATAAAGATTACATAGGCAGAGATCCTCCCCAGGCAGTGAGCAGGTAAGGCACACACTGGGTGTCCCTGCCCTGGAGTCTGGTACTGGGAAGAATAGCCCCCGAGGCTGTTTGGAGGACCAGTGAAACTGACAGAAGGGATATGCGAAGCCTGGACTCCCGCTCATGAAGAGTGTGCGTTCATGGGCTTGCTCAGAGGGACAAACGGGCAGAGAGGGCAGGCTGAAACTGCCTGCCACGATGCCTGGTTTCTTGCACCAGCCCTGATCATGTCCCAGCTTGAGCCCGGCACCGGATCTGGTTCCCACATGATCATGATGCAGCTCCACACTGGAGAAAGGGCCGTGGCTGTGGCATAGGAAAGAGCTCAGCTGCGAGGGGAAAAAGGTGGCTCAGATGTGGAATAGCATCTGAGTGGGGCAGGAGAAATCATTACTGGTTTTTCTGGAGGCAAAGCCTCAAAAGTGGTCCACGTCTCTAACTGTAGCTGGGACCACCACAGTCCTTGCCTCAGCTCACGTCAAACATTTGCACCAACCCCGCCTGCTGGGGCGCAGCTCCATCCTGTGAAGAAGGCTGCAATAGCCCAGGCGAATGCTCAGCTGTAAGGGACAAAGGTGGTTTCGACCCAGTGTGGCATCTAAGAGGGGCAGGGGCATGTATTACTGATGCTTACGGAGGCAGCACATCAAAAGCAGACTGGGTCTCTGGCTGCAGATGTGGATGCCACAGATGCCTAGATCCATAACAAGAGCCAGCGGCAGACCATCTTGTTTCAGCACTGCTCCCCTCTGAAGCAAGGGCACTGGTGCTGGGGAGGCGGGGTACTCTTCAAAGGGGATGGAGCAAGCTGGGACTAGACGCTCAGAGCTTTCTCCAGCAATGTGGGACCCGACACGCTGCCAGTATGGTGGTGCTGACCACCGAGCGGAGGCAAAGCCCTGGTTTACACCTAGCTCTGGCTCTCGTCTCCTCTTCTGCAGCCCCACTTAGACTAAGGTGACAGCAATCAGCCCACCCTGGGGAAAAACGGGACTCTTATTCATGTCAGATCTAGTTCATCCACCAAAAATACTAGGCACACACAGAGGGTATAAGGATGCTCCCACACACGAGCATACTCCTTCAAGATGGCAATAGGTAAAGGTTTCATGTTATTTCATGGAGACAAAACTTTAAGCAAAATGGGAAGATAGAGGTGTATATTTCAATTGAAAGAACAAGAGAAAATCCCTGAAAAAAGAAAACTAATGAAACAGAAATAACAGATAAAGAGTTCAAAGTATTACTAATAAAAATGCTAAGTGAATTAGGGAATAGAATTAACAACACAGTGAGAATTTTAACAAGCAACTAGAAAATATAAAAAGGAACTAGTCAGAATTGAAGAATGCAATAAATGAAATTAAAAAAGAAAACAAACTAGAAGGAAGTTATAGCAGCCTAGTTAATACAGAAGAATGCATAAATAATTTGCAAAATATAATAATGGAAATCACCCAGCAAAAGGAAAAACAAATTAAGAAAAGAGAACCATTGAAGGGGCCTGCTAAACAACATCAAGGATGCCAAGGTTCACATTATAATGGTTCCAGAAAGAGGAGAGAGAGAGAAAAAAGTAAAAAATGTATCAATGAAAATGTCCCAAATCTGAAGAAGGAAGCATATCCAGGCAAAGCTAATGACCTGAAAACTACTATAGATTTGGAAAAAACAGGCTAAAACTAGAGCTGATTTTAAAAACAATCCCAGATGGAAACTAGATCTCTGTTTGGAAACAGTTTTCATTTCCAAAACTATTCACTCCTTGTTTAAATGATTAAACCAAAAAAATTCAATTTCACCTCTATTTCAATAACTTGTCTAGCTATATGTCTCACAGTTCTGATCATTATTGAAGTAGAATTCTGGAAGTGGTGAGATAAAACATCATGTCCTATGACTGACATTTAAATTTTATGATTTGTACTTTTCGTGGGAATTATGAAAAGAAATGGAATTACTTATTCATTAACTTTAATGTTCCTACCTCCTCAGTCAATTGTGTATTTTGTGTCTGTTTCTCCCAGTATATTTTATTTATTCTTTCATTTATTCATTCATTCATTTATTCAAACACTGATTTAGTTTTTTTGAAAAATTAGCACTGGAGCTATGTATGTGTGACACATAAAATTGGCCTCTGTACTCAGAGATTTCACAATCACTCAAATAACAGTACATTAATTGGGATATGTTGGCAGAAAACAATTAAATATTTTCTAAGTGTAGTTATGTATTATTTCAGAATCATGCCACAATTCTTTAGTAGCAATTTATGGGGAAAAATTGACATATACTAAAAAAATTCTGGGTAAAAACTGGCCTAAAGAATGCAAAGTGATACAAAAAGGAACACAAAAATTAAAAAGGGATGAAAATCCAATGCAATTTATAAAATGTACATGTATGTATTTATATGTCCAGTAGCCATGTACAGATATGAGAGCTGGACCACAAAGACTGAGCATCAAAGAATTGATGCTTTTGAACTGTGGTGTGGAGAAGACTCTTTAGAGTCCCTTAGACAGCAAGGAGATCCAACCAGTCAATCCTAAAGGAAATCAATTCTGAGTATTCACTGGAAGGACTGATGCTGAAGCTCCAATACTTTGGCTACCTGATGTGAAGAACTGACTCATTAGAAAAGACCCCGATGCCGGGAAAGATTAAGGGCAGGATGAAAAGGGGGGACAGAGGATAAGACGGCATCACCGACTCAATGGACATGAGTTTGAGCAAACTCTAGGAGACAGTGAGGGACAGGGAAGCTTGGTATTCTCTAGTCCATGGGGTCACAAGCCGTCAGACATGCTTGAGTGACTGAACAACAAAATGTATATGCATGCTCATGTAAATATATGTGTAACTGAAAGAGATGCTAGTTTTCACTACAAATTCTGGGTTAATGTCTTAAAAATGTACAGCAGTGAGAGAGTATTTAGACATAATAAATCTTGTCTAACTCAATGAAACTAAGCCATGTCATGTGGAGCCACCTAAGACGGATGGGTCATGATGGAGAAGTCTGACAGAATGTGGTCCACTGGAGAAAGGAATGGCAAACCACTTCAGTATTCTTGCCTTGAGAACCCCATGAACAGTATGAGAAGGCAAAATGATAGGATACTGAAAGAGGAACTCCCCAGGTTGGTAGGTGCCCAATATGCTACTGGAGATCAGTGGAGAAATAACTCCAGAAAGAATAAAGAGACAGAGTCAAAGCAAAAACAACACCCAGTAGTGGATGTAACTGGTGATAGAAGCAAGGTCTGATGCTGTAAAGAGCAGTATTGCATAGGAACCTGGAATGTTAGGTCCATGAATCAAGGCAAATTGGAAGTGGTCAAACAGGAGATGGCAAGAGTGAATGTCGACATTCTAGGAATCAGCAAACTAAAATGGAGTTGAATGGGTGAATTTAACTCAGATGACCATTATATCTACCACTGTGGGCAGGAATCCCTTAGAAGAAATGGAGTCACCATCATGGTCAACACAAGAGTCCAAAATGCAGTACTTGGATTCAATCTCAAAAATGACAGAATGATCTCTGTTCGTTTCCAAGGCAAACCATTCAATATCATGGTAATCCAAGCCTATGCCCCAACCAGTAACGCTGAAGAAGCTGAAGTTGAACAATTCTATGAAGACCTACAAGACCTTTTAGAACTAACACCCAAAAACAAGTCCTTTTCATTATAGGGGCCTTGAGTGCAGAAGTAGGAAGTCAAGAGACACCTGGAGTAACAGGCAAATTTAGCCTTGGAGTATGGAATGAAGCAGGGGAAAGGCTAATAGAGTTTTGACAAGAGAACGCACTGGTCATAGCAAACACCCTCTTCCAACAACACAAGAGAAGACTGTACACATGGACATCACCGGATGGTCAACACCGAAATCAAATTGATTATATTTTTTGCAGCCAAAGATGGAGAAGCTCTATACAGTCAGCAAAAACAAGACCGGGAGCTGACTGTGGCTCAGATTATGAACTCCTTATTGCCAAATCCAGACTTAAACTGTAGAAAGTAGGGAAAACCACTAGACAAATCAGGTATGACCTAAATCAAATCCCTTATGACTATACAGTGGAAGTGAGAAATAGATTTAAGGAACTAGATCTGATAGACAGAGAGCCTGATGAACTATGGATGGAGGTTCGTGACATTGTACAGGATACAGGGATCAAGACCATCCCCATGGAAAAGAAATGCAAAAAGGCAAAATGGTTGTCTGAGGAGGCCTTACAAATAAGGTGAAAAGAAGAGAAGTGAAAAGGAGAAAAGGAAAGATATTCCCATTTGAATGCAGAGTTCCAAAGAATACCAAGGAGAGATAAGAAAGCCTTCCTCAGTGATCAATGCAAAGAAATAGAGGAAAACAACAGAATGGGAAAGACTAGAGATCTCTTCAAGAAAATTAGAGGTACCAAGGGAACATTTCATGCAAAGATGGGCACAATAAAGAACAGAAATGGTATGGACCTAACAGGAGCAGAAGATATTAAGAAGAGGTGGCAAGAATACACAGAAGAACTGTACAAAAAAGATCTTCATGACCCAGATAATCATGATGGTGTGATCACTCACCTAGAGCCAGACATCCTGGAATATGAAGTCAAGTGGGCCTTAGAAAGCATCACTATGGACAAAGCTAGTGGAGGTGATGGAATTCCAGTTGAGCTATTTCAAATCCTAAAGGATGATGCTGTGAAAGTGCTGCACTCAATATGCCAGCAAATTTGGAAAACTCAGCAGTAGCCACAGGACTGGAAAAGGTCAGTTTTCATTCCAATCTCAAAGAAAGGCAAAGCCAAAGAATGCTCAAACTACCGCACAGTTGCACTCATCTCACACGCTAGTAAAGTAATGCTCAAAATTCTCCAAGCCAGGCTTCAGCAATACGTGAACCATGAACTTCCAGATGTTCAAGCTGGTTTTAGAAAAGGCAGAGGAACCAGAGATCAAATTGCCAACATTCACTGGACCATCTAAAAAGCAAGAGAGTTCCAGAAAAACGTATATTTCTGCTTTATTGACTATGCCAAAGCCTTTGACTGTGTGGATCACGATAAACTGTGGAACATTCTGAAAGAGATGGGCATACCAGACCATCTGATCTGCCTCTTGAGAAACTTGTATGCAGGTGAGGAAGCAACAGTTAAACTGGACATGGAACAACAGACTGGTTCCAAATAGGAAAAGGAGTACTCCAAGACTGTATATTGTCACCCTGCTTATTTAACTTACTTTGCAGAGTACATCATGAGAAATGCTGGGCTGGAAGATGTACAAGCTGGAATCAAGATTGCTGGGAGAAATATCAATAACCTCAGATATGCAGATGACACCACCCTTATGGCAGAAAGTGAAGAGGAACTAAAAAGCCTCTTGATGAAAGTGAAAGAGGAGAGTCAAAAAATTAACTTAAAGCTCAACATTCAGAAAACTAAGGTCATCGCATCTGGTCCTATCACTTCATGGGAAATAGATGGGGAAATAGTGGAAACAGTGTCAGACTTTATTTTGGGGGGCTCCAAAATCACTGCAGATGGTGATTGAAGCCATGAAATTAAAAGACACTTACTCCTTGGAAGGAAAGTTATGACCAACCTAGATAGCGTATTAAAAAAAAGCAGAGACATTACTTTGCCAACAAAGGTCCGTCTAGTCAAGGCTATGGTTTTTCCAGTGGTCATGTATGGATGTGAGAGTTGCATTATGAAGAAAGCTGAGTGCCACAGAATTGATGCTTTTGAACTGTGGTGTTGGAGAAGACTTTGAAAAGTCCCTTAGACGGCAAGCAGATCCAACCAGTCCATCCTAAAGCAGATCTGTCCTGGGTGTTCATTGGAAGGACTGATGCTGAAGCTGAAACTGCAATACTTTGGCCACTTCATGTGAAGAGTTGACTCATTGGAACAGACCCTGATGCTGGGGAAGATTAAAGGCAGGAGGAGAAGGGGACTACAGAGGATGGGATGGTTGGATGGCATCACCGACTCGATGGACATGTGTTTGCACAAACTCCGGGTGTTTGTGATCGACAGGGAGGCTTGGTATGCTGCAATTCATAGGGTCGCAAAGAGTCGGACACAACTTAGCGACTGAACTGAACTGAAAAATATCTTTAAAATTTAAAAAAATGCAAAAAGTTTCTCATCAATTTGATTAGCTTTAAATTCCCAAAACACTATTGACAAATCTAAAAGTAAATACTCCATTATTCATCCATTTATTTATTATTTGCTGTTTGACAAATCTAAAAGTAAATTATTCCATTATTCATCCATTCATTTATTTACTGAGTACCTACTATAAACCAAATGTTCTTTTAGGTATTAGATATATAGAAACTCACAAAGCAAAACCCTTACTCCCTCAGTTTATACATCTAAAGCTAAAAATTGTTAACAAGTAATGTTTGGTGAATAATCACTAATGCTAGGAGCCATCTAGTTGATCCAAGTATGTCTTTTCACATAATCTTCACAACATCATGCTAACACAGATATTGGTATGCCCAAGTAAGAAAGAACTGAGGAAATAAAGATGAAAAGAGACTATAGCTCCAATCTAAGATTAGGCATAAATGTGAGTGCATGGAAGTGGGGGAGGAAAGGTAGGGATCGATGTCCTAGCTGAAAGAAAGATTTGTTGTTGTTGTTGTTATAGTTTGAAGGAAGTTCAAAACAGAAACTGCTAATAATTTTTATCATCTAAGACTGGGAACTGAGTTTACCTCGAACCTTTTAAGCTGAGAAATCACCACAGTCAACCCTATACATAAGATGTATAGAAAACAAGTCCTCGTTCTTCCAAAACTATTGTTTCCAAATTTAAAACAATGAAACACATGACTGAAAAATTAAGTTTCTTTTGAGTGCATTTATATACCCTTGCTTTTACTACCAGTACATCTAGCACTACCACTTGTAGCTAATATTTCTTAAGTGCTTACTAAGGTGGAGAGCATTATGTTGTTGTTTAATCACTAAATCATGTCTGACTCTTTGTGACTCCATCAACTGTAGAATCCCAGGTCCTCCATCCTCCACTATATCCCAGGGTTTGCTCAAACTCATGTTCATTGAGTCAGTGATACTATCTAACCATCTCACTCTCTGCCACCTTCTTCTCCTTTTGCCTTCCATCTTTCCCAGCATCAGGGTCTTTTTCAAGGAGTTGACTCTTCCCATCAAGTGGCCAAAATTTTGGAGCTTCAACTTCAGCATCAGTCCTTCCAATGAATATACGGGATTGATTTCCTTTAGGAGTGACTGATTTGGTCTGCTTGCAGTCCAAAGGAGTTGAGTCTTCTCCAGCACTACAATTTGAAAACATCAAATCTTCAGTGCTCAGCCTTGTTTGTGGCCCAACTCTCACATTCGTACATGACTGCTGGAAAAATCGTAGCTTGGACTACACAGACCTCTGTTAGCAAAGTGATGTCTCTGCTTTTTAATAGGCTGTCTAGGTTTGTCATTGCTGTCCTTCCAAGGAGCAAGCGTCTTTTAAGTTCATGGCTGCAGTCACCGTCTGCAGTAATTTTGGAGCCCAAGAAAATAAAATCTGTCATTGCCTTCACTTTTCCCCCTTCTAATCACCATGAAGTGATGGGACTGGATGCCATGATATTCATTTTTTGAATGTTGAGTTTCAAGCCAGATTTTTCACTCTCCTCTTTCATACTGAGACTTTAAATAAATACATCATTTAACCATGACTTCATCTCTCCACTATTTTTCTAGGCATTGTATAGATGAAGACATGAAACTTCAAGGGGAGTTTTAGTTTATCTTTAGTCACACCACTTTTCAGCAGGAGAGATATGAGCAGATGCTCCAAACCAATTTATTACAAAAATGGTTTTCTCAGAAAAAAGTTCCTTTTTTAAACTAAATATGCATTAACAATTTAATTTAAATGTATACTATTTTTAAAGAAAATTTACATATGTGTGCTTGTCTCAGCATTTGCCTGCAGAAAAATGGCCACAGAAATTTTAGAAAGATCAGCAAATGGGTGCAGGCATAATCTTTTTTGCTAGTTGACTTAAAGAAAGATCAAAAGGAGTTTAGTTGGGCTTGGTATAAAAATACTGCTCATTTGGAATTAACTTATATGCAGAGAAACGCTGGGCTGGAAGATGCTCAAGCTGGAATCAAGATTGCTGGGAGAAATATCAAGAACCTCAGATATGCAGATGACACCACCCTTATGGCAGAAAGTGAAGAGGAACTAAAAAGCCTCTTGATGAAAGTGAAAGAGGAGAATGAAAAAGTTGGCTTAAAGCTCAACATTCAGAAAACTAAGATCATGGCATCTGGTCCCATCACCTCATGGGAAATAGATGGGGAAATAGTGGAAACAGTGTCAGACTTTATTTGGGAGGGCTCCAAAATCACTGCAGATGGTGATTGAAGCCATGAAATTAAAAGATGCTTACTCCTTGGAAGGAAAGTTATGACCAACCTAGATAGCATATTAAAAAGCAGAGACATTACTTTGCCAACAAAGGTCCGTCTTGTCAAGGCTATGGTTTTCCCAGTGGTCATGTATGAATGTGAGAGTTGGACTGTGAAGAAAGCTGAGTGCTGAAAAATTGATGCTTTTGAACTGTGGTGTTGGAGAAGACTCTTGAGAGTCCCTTAGACTGCAAGGAGATACAACTGGTCCATCCTAAAGGAGATCAGTTCTGGGTGTTCATTGGAAGGACTGATGCTGAAGCTGAAACTCCAATACTTTGGCCACCTCATGTGAAGATTTGACTCAATGGAAAAGACCCTGATGCTGGGAGGGATTCGGGGCAGGAGAAGAAGAGGATGACAGTGGATGAGATGACTGGATGGCATCACTGACTAGATGGACATGAGTTTGAGTAAACTCTGGGAGTTGGTGATGGACAAGGAGGCATGGCGTGCTGCTGTTCATGGGGTCGCAAAGTCAGACACGACTGAGTGACTGAACTGAACTGAGTGACATTTAAACACACACAAAAATCTTGTGTGCCAGGCCCTCTTCGTGCTATTAGGTAATTAAGGAAGAGAGTGTGATTCAACTAAGGGCAGAATTGGGTTGCTGCATCCTAGGCCAGTGTGAAGCCAACAAAGGCAATCTGAGCCCCATGGAGCAGCTCTTTCTTATGGTCAGCATCCAAAGTGTGGAGCACAAGAGCAATCAGATCAAAGGAGGACCTCTTCCTGAGCAAATGTGAGACAGCACCATTGGTAATACTCTGCAGTAGCTGGAGATACTCTTGGAGGTTAACTATATTTCTTTCAAGAGAATTGATGGGTAGCCTCACAGGAGAACAGATTCTGAATTCACACAGCTTGCATACAGTCTTTTCTCCCATGTACTATTGTATAACCTTGAGCAAATTAAGTTTGCTTTTTTTTTTGAGACTATTTCTTCATTTCGACATGGAATGCTTCTTTGGACTCCAGGGCGAATTAAAGATCATAATTCAGATATGTAGTTAGCACAGCATTCAATAAATGAAGCATCCAAGAGGACAGATGTACTAGAATAAGAAAAGTTCAAGGAATGGCCAACTAGAAGTGTATACAAACAAAGATATAAAGATCACTCATGCTATTGCTTTCTCTTGCTACTCCTGATCTTTATACACACACGCACAAATCTAAAATGAGACTTCTGATATGAAGTTTTCCCCTTCTTTGTAATTCTTTATTTACATTTACCTTTGGGAATTGTGGAGAACTTTGCTGGACTGCAGTTCCTACAGGAGTAAGCCAGTGTCTTTGAACCACTGGGTCCTTTGCTAATGACTGGCAATTACGTGTACTGAGGTAAGGATTTATGAAAGTCAGACATAGCCTATTAATACCTATAGACCACACTAGGAAGGTAAATCTTAGTGAAAAGACCATTCATTTATTGACAAATAGATATAACATTTTGTAAGCATAAGAGATGCTGATTTTCATTTTTTGAGTAAACAGGTGAAATTTGGTTTTCAGCATTGAGAAAAAGACATTTTTTGATGATTTATATAAAATGGAAATTTGAAAATTGATAAACTTATATTTACATAGGTAAATATATATACATACATATATACTTATCTCAATTATGATCTACTTTTGGGCCTCACTCTTTGGGATCTCTTCTCTACTTTGGAGATAGTCATAACCTCTGAAGCTTTTACAGTTTAACCTCTTAAGTTTATATTTTTAATGATATTTCATAAATTTCTGCTATTTACCCTATGAAAATGGGTTGCATAGTATTTTTTTCATATTAATTTGCAAATAGAAAGGATGTCATATTCAATATTTATTTCAAATTTGTAATGATATGTTTAAGAATAAATTAAGGCACTCTTTAAAAACAGATACAATGATGGGACAAGAACTTATTCACTCAATCCAGAGTGCTAGAATCCTTTTAACTTGAGGCATATAGTTTTCAACATATAGAAGGAAGTTTAACACAGTGTTATCTAGTTAATCTATCTAAATACAGTATAACCAATATACAAGCTTATTTTTCTATGATCTTATACAGATTAAAAATGTAAGCCTAAGGAGGAATTTATTTAAATTCATGAACCATATATGTGAATTATTATTGAGGAAACAGAAGATTTTTAGAATATAATGGTTTCATTAGAAATATTCTCAAATGTCAATTCTCTTACAAACATTAAATTCTTCTGCCCACTTGCATTCAAGCAGTATGATCATGAAATGTAAGCAAAATAGCATTTCCTAGTAGAAGTAAGTATGTAGTTTCCACATTCTCTTTTCCTGGAAGCACATATAGAATTTCCACATTCTTTTTTTTTTTTTGCCCTTTTGCATACAAGGAAGCTTATATGATGATAGAGCCCTTCAGTCTTGGATCTCTGTATGGATCTCTGTGTCCATGCAGAGACCACTTGCTGACAAACAATGAACTCATAATGTAGTGGGAAATAAGTCTTTCCTATTAAGCTGCTAACATGTTTCATGGTTTGCTACCAATGCATAAACCGGCTTACTTTGCCCGATAACAATTTCCAAAATCTTTTGATGCTGATTTTTTTTTTTTTCCAAAATCCTCATGACACTAAAAACAAAGGGCTATAGTAACAGAAAATGGATGGAATTAAGGAGCTGTTGCAGGACAGACATTTAGAGTCTTCAATGAGAGCTACTCTGCTTTAAACAATTTTATACAGGAAGTTCTGTTGCTCTCAATTCAACTGCCACCGGGGTGGCGGGGCGGGGGGAAGGCATACCACTGTTGCCGAGGATAACTCTTAAATTACTATTTTCATTAAATACTAAGCTGTCCACCAATGACTTGCCCTGTAAAAACTTTGTGTTTCATTCCACACATATTTGACAAGGATCCGCCACATACAAAAATGGGTTATAGGGCTTTATGAGAGATTTAAGAAGTAAAAGGTTGCATTTCTTATTCTCCAGAACTATGTAGTCTAGCTATAGAAGTTTATAAAATTTCTTTCAAAATTTCTCCAGATCAGCCCATTAAATTTTTTGGACATATTTATTTTCAAGAGAATACATGGAATTGAGTATAATGACCATTTACATTTTTTAAATTAATCTGCTGTGAAAGAAACATGTTTGCCTGTGAGAAATAAGTATCATCTTTGATCTTCTGCTTAAAGCTCTTTTTATTTAAGAATCCATTTAAATTTTTGATAAATAGACATCCTCAAATGAATTTTAGGCCAAAACTTGTCTCTTTGTATCCCCAAAGATTCAATAGAATTTCAAATGGTAGCCTAACTTTGTCAAAAGGAGAGCAATTAAAAGGATTAGGAAAAAGTTCTCCTATTTTAGACTGATTATTTGCGAGAACTTCAGAGGCTTACAGATAAGCCTCTGTCTTCCATCCCTAACCACTGTAGGAGTGGTTCTGGGACTTCCAGACAGAGGAAAATTCCCACCTTCAGGCAAAGGGCAAAAAACAGTATCAATAATATCTGAATAATGCATGTAATAGAAACCATAGAAAATAAAAGGCATCTGAAAAACTGCAACTAATATAAGCTCAATAGAGTCTGATTCCAAAGAAAAGAGATTCCTAATTTTCAGTACAGTTCAGTTCATTTCAGTCACTCAGTCGTGTCTGACTCTTTGCGACCCCATGAACCACAGCATGCCAAGCCTCCCTGTCCATCACCAACTCCCGGAGTCCACCCAAACCCACGTCCATTGAGTTGGTGATGCCATCTAACCATCTCATCCTCCGTCATCCCCTTCTCCTCCTGCCCTCAATCTTTCCCAGCATCAGGGTCTTTTCAAATGAGCCAGCTAATTTTCCTACCCCCTAAATAAGTGATGAACGCAATACATACAAGACGTGTGTAATAAGCACAATGAATGACCATGACACCATTCTTTTTATTTTTAATATCTTTTTCTTTTTTCCCAATTTTAATCTAAGTGGCTTATAGCCATCAAGGCCCACTTCAAACTCTATTTTATTCCTCTTTTTTTTGTAACTGTGTCCTAACCAGTCCCCCGGGAATCATATATATCCTCTCTCCAGTCATGTTGCCCTCACTACAATGCATTTAGCTTTTAATGGTTCACCAGTTTGTTTCACAAGTATTAGCCTCCTCTCCCCAAACAGAAATTGACTTGTTAATTAGTACTGACTATGAAACAACAAACCCCCATTTTCCACCTTTCTCAGTGTTTCCCACAAGGAAATCATGAGTATACTAAATGTCTCATAAACCCCTGTGACCATCCATTTCTGCATAATTTCCTTCATCTCTAGCAACACAAAGAGAAGAATATACCCTTGATGTAGAAGCTTGGATCTTAATGAATTCACCATCTTCTTTATCATACAGAATTATAAATTGCTTACAATTCTGCTTTGTAAAATTGCCAGTTCAACAATAAATGACAGTAACTACCTATGTTTTCCTCATTTTTGATAACTGGAAGAGCATTTTCCCCTATTCAGTTCTCTAGCATTATTGTTATTCCCTGTGGTTTTGCAAAAACCACTCAAAATAGTTCTACATCAACATCTGTCATTTCCCTCAGAATTTTGGGATGTGATTCGTCTAGCCTAGAGGTGTGATGCAATTTTAAAAAGTACTTGGTGTGATGCAGCCAGGTACTTTTATTATATTACCAATCGGGCTTCAATCCCTTTAAACATGTTTGCTACACCCCATCTAGTTTAAAGACCTTTTTCATTGACAGAGAAGACGGAAGCAAAATAGGAGTTGAATGGTTCTCTGATTTTTTTCCCTGTCATTTGATTTTTCACCATCTGGCCTAAGCAGTTGGGTTTATCCCTTCCATATTCTTGTTTGCATGAAAAGGTTTTTATAACTTGTGTTGAAAAAGCAACTGAAAACCACTGTGAACGTACCAAATTGTGCTAAAAAGCACAGATCTTCTTCAAGGAAATATAGTGAAAATACTACTAATTGCTAGATCAAATTTACAAAGAATAGGGAGAAAAGAATAAGGCAAGGAGACAAAATATTCATCTGGAACAATTAAAAGATCAATGGTGATATAGTTATAAAATAGGAAACTAATGTTCTAACCTAAGCATGTTTTCTCCTTCAACTAATAATCATTCAGTATGCTACTCTATATAAAGTAGCCTTATAATACCAGCATCACGTCTTTTGCAAAACCACAATGAAAGACAGACCAAAAGAGGCAGATGGTTTTCAAAAAAGCAATGCAATGCCAGAGCCCTTAACACTCGTCTAAAACTTTAAGAACTGTAAAAGTCCTCCTAAAATGTACATCAGTATGCCTACTTGCTCAGTTACCTCAGCGGTGTGCAACTCTATGGACTGCAGCCCACAGGCCCCTCTGTCCATGGGATTCTCCAGGCCAGAATACTGGAGTGGGTTGCCAGGGGATCTTCCCAGCCCAGGGACTGAACCTGTGTCTCCTGCATTGCAGGCAGATTCTTTACCACTGAGCTATCTCCCTACCAAATTGCTCGTAAAGTAAAGAAAGCAGTCATTTGCATCTCCCTTGTCATTTAATTCTTTTGGAAGTCTAAATGTTGTGAACTTTTAAGTCCACGTGGCCCTTTTACATTTTTTTCCTTGGTATTTGGCCATAAATACTACACTATTGTTAATGTACAAAGTTCTTCCATATAAAGGTGGAAACAATTCAATGTCTGATACAATCTCTATATATTATATAAAACCAGCATTTAAAATTATAGAAAAGGAAAACTAGTTCAAATTAATCAATCAGACAATAAGGCAGTATGAAGCAGACACTGCCGTGTGGTATTTCAGAATATTAGATACTGGTTACTCCATACATTTCCAGAGTGTAGGAAACACAACTGAAAACTTCAGCCTTATAAATATCCTTTTAAAAGTTATGATTCATTTTCTTTCTATTCCTACTGAGAATGTGCTTCCCAGGCGGCACAGGGGTAAAGAATCCACCTGCCAATGCAGGAGACACAAGAGACGTGAGTTCAATCACAGGGTCGGGAGGATCCTGGAGTAGGAAATGGCAATGTGCTCCAGTATTCTTGCCTGGAAAATTCCATGGACAGAGAAGCCTAGTGGGCACTAGTCTGTGGGGTCACAAAAAATCAGACACAACTAAGCACATACACATACATACTGAAAATAGTCACAAGCTTATTTCTATGATTTACACTTAAATAAAAAAAAGAGCATGAACTTAGGCCACTTAGAGCAAAATCTTCTCAAACTCTTTCTTAAGATAGGTAGAAGTAATGGAATAGGATATGAAAAAGCATTCAGTTCAGTTCACTTCAGTCACCCAGTTGTTTCTGACTCTTTGTGACCCTGTGGATTGCAGCACACCAGGCTTCCCTGTCCATCACCAATTCCTGGAGATTGCTCAAACTCAAGTCCATCGCGTCAGTGATGCCATCCAACCATCTTATCCTCTGTTGTCCCCTTCTCCTCCTACCTTCAATCTTTCCCAGAATCAGCGTCTTTTCCAATGAGTCGGTTCTTTACATCAGGTGGCCAAAGTATTGGAGTTTCACCTTCAGCATCAGTCCTTCCAATGAATATTCAGGACTGATTTCCTTTAGGATTGAATGGTTGGATCTCCTTCCAGTCAAAGGGAATTTCAAGAGTATTCTCCAATATCACAGTTAAAAAGCATCAATTATTCAGCACTCAGCTTTCTTTATAGACCAACTCTCACATCCATACATGACTACAGGAAAAACCGTAGCTTTGAATAGACAGACCTTTGTTGGCAAAGTAATGTCTCTGCTTTTTAATATGCTGTCTAGGTTGGTCATAACTTTTCTTCCAAGGAGCAAGCATCTTTTAATTTCATGGCTGCAGTCACCATTTGCAATGATTTTGAAGCCCAAGAAAGTAAAGCCTCTCACTGTTTCCAATGTTTCCCCATCTACTTGCCATGAAGTGATGGGACCAGATGCCACAATCTTAGTTTTCTAAATGTTGAGTTTTAACCCAACTTTTTCACTCTCCTTTTTCACTTTCATCAAGAGGCTCTTTAGTTCTTCTTTACTTTCTGCCATAAGGGTGGTGTCATCTGCATATCTGAGGTTATTGATATTTCTCCCAGCAATCTTGATCCCAGCTGTGCTTCATCCAGCATTTCACATGATGTACTATGCATATAAGTTAAATTATCAGGGTGACAATACACAGCCTTGACGTACTCCTTTCCTGCTTTGGAACCAGTCTGTTGTTCCATGTCCAGTTCTAACTGTTGCTTCTTGACCTGCATACAGATTTCTCAGGAGGCAGGTCGTGCAGCCTGGTATTCCCATCTCTTTAAGAATTTTCCACTGTTTGTTGTGATCCACACAGTCAAAGGCTTTGGTGTAGTCATTAAAGCAGAAGTAGATGTTTTTCTGGTATTCTCTGGCTTTTTTGATGATCCAACAGATGTTGGCAATTTGATCTCTGGTTCCTCTGCTTTTTCTAAATCCAGCTTGGACATCTGGAAATTCACGGTTGATGTACCGCTGAAGCCTTACTTGGAGAATTTTGAGCATTACTTTACTAATATGTGAGATGAGTGCAATTGTGATTGCTCACATTATTCAGCATTGCCTTTCTTTGGGATTAGAATGAAAACAGACCTTTTTCAGTCCTGTGGACACTGCTGAGTTTTCCAAATTTGCTGACATATTGAGTGCAGCACTTTCACAGCATCATCTTTTAGGATTTGAAATGGCTCAACTGGAATTCCATCACCTCCACTAGCTTTGTTCATAGTGATGCTTCTTAAGGCCCACTTGACTTCACATTCCAAGATGCCTGGCTTTAGGTGAGTGATCACATCATCGTGGTTATCTGGGTCATGAAGATCTTTTTTGTACAGTTCTTCTGTGTATTCTTGCCACCTCATCTTAATATCTTCTGCTTCTGTTAGGTCCATAATATTTCTGCCCTTTATTGTGCCCATCTTTGCATGAAAAATTCCTTTGGTATTTCTAATTTTCTTGAAGAGATCTCTAATCTTTCCCATTCTGTTGTTTTCCTCTATTTCTTTGCATTGATCCCTGAGGAAGTCTATCTTACCTCTCCCAGCCATTCTTTGGAACTCTGCATTCAAATGGGTATATCTTTTCTCAGCTATTGGTAAAGCCTCCTCAGATAACCATTTTGCCTTTTTGCATTTCTTTTTCGTGGGGGTGGTCTTGATCACTGCCTCCTAAAGAATGTCATTAACCTCTGTCCGTAGTTCTTGAGGTACTCTGTCTTTCATATCTAATCCCTTAAATCTATTTGTCACTTCTACTGTATAATCATAATTGATTTGATTTGAGTCACACCTGAAAGGTCTAGTGGTTTTTCCTACTTTCTTCAATTTAAGTCTGTGGGATAAGTAGCAGCAGTTGGTTTCCTCTGCCTTGGGTTCCCTCAAAACTCATTTTCCTCACTGAAAGGTCTTTCTTATTGAAAACATCTTAAACACCATGGAACACCTTTCCAAGATCCGTGTGTTAGCACAAGCAAATGAGAAAGTTTGTAAATCTCAAAACTAACTTAGCTCCCACTCAAGAACCAAAGCAAGGAGTGAAAAAAAAAATTCTATAGTATATAGAATTGTTGAGAGATTGAAAAGTTAAGAAACAGTAAATGTAATAAATCTAACTTACAGAAGGAAGGCAGCCTCAAGATATTCATTACATAACCAATATTGTTGAGAGGACTCTATGCCACAATGACTCTGTTATATACTTTCATGGGCTTCCCCGTGGGCACTTGTGGTAAAGAAGCCACCTGCCAGAGCAGGAGATGTAAGAGACTCAGGTTCAATCCCTGGGTTGGAAAGATTCCCTGGAGGAGGAAATGGCAACCCACTCCAGTATTCTTGTCTGGAAAATCCCATGGACAGAGGAGCCTGGTGGGCTACAATCTATAAGGTTGCAAAGAGGCAGACATGACTGAAGTGACTTAGCACAAACACTAGCACAAACACTGTCTGTTTAAAAATTATCGGTGAGGCAGAATTGACAAAAAATTATTAATTCTGTCATTTTTACAGAATAAGGAAACAGGATATTAAGAAACTTGCCCAATCTTTCTAACTGGTAAGGAAGAGAGGGCTCATTATAAACAATGATGCTGTTTGCAAAAGGGTCTGGAGCTATCCCTGGTTGTATGTTGAATGACAAAAGCATAGAAGAAGGCATGAATGACTTTCAATCAAATGAAGACTTCCATTTCCTGCTGCATCATCAATTACCAATCTGTAGCAAATATTTGCCATACAATACCCTATTAGCTTCAGTTAAATTATGTCCACTTTTTGGTGTATTAATATACTGACCACAGCAGGATAGCACATGCATATATCACTTTGACTCAGGATGATAAAATTATTCCTGGTCTGCCCATAAACTCTCAGAATTCTTTTTCCACACCCTACCACCTACCTTATTCATCACATTGGAGGATCACTTACCATGAGGATAAAAAAGAAACCAAATTGCATTAAGAATAAGATTAATAACTATGAAGAAAGTTGATAATGCAATGTGTGAATTATAATCATAAAGAGCTACAATTTATATTTGAACTTGGTGTTTAAAGTTCCTTCAACTTTAAGTTTAAAGAGACTGTGGTTAAGGATAAAAACAAAAGCTACTGTTTATATAATATTTCATTAGTCTCTGGAGATACAGAGATCAGTGCAGTAATTAATGCCATAGCTGTGATTTCTTATATCGTACTAATCATTAACAGAGGAACCAAAGATCAAATTACCAGCATCAGCTGGACCATAGACAAGGAAAGAGAATTCCAGAAAAACATCTACTTCTGCTCCATTGACTATACAAAAGCCTTTGACTGTGTGGATCACAACAAGCTGTGGAAAATTCTTCAAGAGATGGGAATTCCAGACCACCTTTCCTGCCTTCTGAGAAATCTGTATGCAGGTCAGGAAGCAACAGTTAGAACTGGACATGGAACGATGGACTGGTTCCAAATTAGGAAAGGAGTTCATCAAGGCTGTATATTGTCACCCTGCTTACTTAACTTATATACAGAGTACATCATGAGAAATGCTTGGTTAGATGAACCACAAGCTGGAATCAAGATTTCTGGGAGAAATATCAACAACTTCAGAAATGCACATGATATCATCCTTATGGCAGAAAGGAAGAGGAACTAAAGAGCCTCTTGATGAAAGTGAAAGAGGAAAGTGAAAAAGCTGGCTTTAAACTCAACATTAAGAAAACTAAGATTATGGCATTGGGTCCCATCACTTCATGGCATTAGATGGGTAAATAGTGGAAACAGTGCCTGAGTTTATTTTGGGGGGCTCCAAAATCACTGCAGATGGTAATTGCAGCCATGAAATTTAAAGACTCTTGCTCCTTGGATGAAAAGCTATGACAAACTAGACAGCTTTAGCAGAGACATTACTTTGCCAATAAAGGTTCATCTAGTCAAAGCTATGTTTTTTCCCAGTGGTCAGGTATGGATGTGAGAACTGGATCATAAAGAAAGCTGAGTGCCAAAGAATTGATGTTTTTGAACTGTGGTGTTGCTGAAAACTCCAATACTTTGACTACCTGATGCAAAGAACTGACTCATTGGAAAAGACCCTAATGCTGGGAAAGATTAAAGGCAGGAGGAAAAGGAGACAACAGAGGATGATATGGTTGGATGGCATCGCTGACTCGAAGAACATGAGTCTGAGCAATCTCTGGGAGTTGGTGATGGACATGGAAGCCTGATATGCTGCAGGCCACGAGGTGGCAAAGAGTCCAACACGACTGAGCAAATGAACTGAACTGAACTGAACTGAATCATTAACAGGATATAAAAGTGCCTATATAACTCGGAAATTCAGCTAAGCTTCATTGCAGAAGGAAAATACACTAGAATTCATTTTATTTATCTCATGAATTAAAACTGCTTCCACTAGGCAGTAATGACAGCAATCTATGAGAATCTCCTAAATCAATAGCACAGAGTGATAAATAAAAAGAGATCCTATTTTTTCCCCTTTATTTTCTATATCGCTTTCAGATTCTTCTTCAGTTAACTGGATACTTAGATAAGTCATATATGTCATATGCCATATATGTCATAATGAAAACCTTTCATAAAGTCCTAAGGAAACTGTTTTTAGGATGACTATTATCAACTGTGAAAATAATGCTAATATCAAAATATCAACCTTGTTTCATTTTGATCCATGGGACAATCTGGTGCAGTACTCATAAGGAAATTATTTTACTATTCAGAGATAATATATATATATACACACACACACACACACACACATATATATATATATACTAATAAAACTATATTTTAAAATGGTACATCTACATAAACTATAATAATGAAGTGATTTCTGACTTGATTAATGTCAGAATCACTATTTTCTTACTGTAATAATTTAGAAACAAAGGTACAAATGCTATGAAATGATTGATGCCAGAATTTGATTCCATCAGTATTGGACAAATCAGAAGATTCTGACATCACTTCAAATTTCCACAATTGCCAAAAGTAAATTCAGTTTTGGACACTAAAGAAACAAGTCAGAAAGTAAGGCTGGATCACTGAAGCATGGTTTTCATTTATTTCTTCTGTGTTAGGGGTCAAAGAGGAAATTGTCTCAGTGATTCTCTACTTCACTGAAACAAAACTTTATTTTAGTTCACGGTGAATAAACTATGTAAGAAATCAATTTAATGACCTTTATTGAGATACTATTGGATATAAAATACTGTGCTAAATGGTCTGCAAACACACATAAATTACAACTGTATTATTTTTTAGGGCTGCCTTAACACATTATCACAGACTAGTTGGCTTAAACAACAGAGATTTATTTTCTCACTTTGGAGGCTGCAAGTCCAAGATCAAGGTGGACAGGGTTTGTTCTTTCTAATGCCTCTTCTTAGCTTTAGATTTCCTATATCTTCACCTGGTCTTCACACTCTGGACATGTTTATGCCCTAATTTTCTCTTCTATAAAGACATTGGTCATATTGGACTAGGGCTCAACCTAATAACCTCATTTTAACTTATTTACAACTTTAAAGACTCTAGCTCCTTTTATAGTTACATTCTGAGGTACTAAGGGTTATGGCTTAAACATATAAATTTTGGAGAACACAATTCACCCAACAATAGCATCCCGGCCCTCCAGGACTTTTACAATAATAAAGGAAAAACATAAAGTATTTATAAGGCATAAAGTGGTAAAATTTATAGCCTTACTAAGTGAAGAATGCAGAGAAATAGAGGAAAACAATAGATCAGGAAAGACTAGCAATCTCTTCAAGAAAATTAGACATACCAAGGGAATATTTCATGCAAAGATAGGCACAATAAAGGACAGAAATCGTATGGATCTAAAAGAAATATAAGATATATTAAGAAGAGCAGGCAAGAATACACAGAACTATATAAAAAAAATCTTAATGACCTGGATAACCATGATTGTCTGATTACTCACCTAGAGCCAGACATCCAGGAGTGTGAAGTCTAACGGACCTTAGGAAGCTTCACTTGAACAAAGTTAGTGGAGGTTATGGAATTCTAGTGGAGGCAATTCAAATCCTAAAAGGTGAAGCTGTTAACGTGCTGCATTCAATATGCCAGTAATTTGGAAAACAGCAGTGGCCACAGGACTGGAAAAGGTCAGTTTTCAGTCCAATTATAAAGAAGGGCAATGCCAAAGAATGTTAGAACTACTGCAAAATTGCACTCACTTCACATGCTAAAAAACTAAGATCATGGCATCTGGTCCCATCACTTCATGGCAAATAGATGGGGAAGCAATGCAAAGAGTGAGAGACTTTATTTTCTTGGGTTCCACAATCACTGCAGATGGTGACTGCAGTCATGAAATTAAAAGACGCTTGCTCCTTGGATGAAAAGCTATGACAAACCTAGACAGCATATTAAAAAGCAGAGACATCACTTTGCCGACAAAGGTCTGTCTAGTCAAATATGGTTTTTCCAGTAGTCATGTATGGATGTGAGAGTTGGATCATAAAGAAGGCTGAGTGCTGAAGAATTGATGCTTTTAAAGACTCTTGAGAGTCCCTTGGACAGCAAGGAGATCACTCCAGTCAATCCTAAAGTAAATCAACCCTGAATATTCATTGGAAGGACTGATGCTGAAACTGAAGCTCCAAAACTTTGGCCACCTGATGCGAAGCGCCAACTCATTAAGAAAAACCCTGATGCTGGGAAAGGTTAAAGGCAGGAGGAAAAGGGGACGACAGAGGATGAGATAGTTGTATGGTATCACCAACTCAATGGATATAAGTTTGAGCAAGTTCCGGGAGATGGTGAAAGACAGGGAAGCCTGGCATGCTGCAGTCCGTGGGTTCACAAAGAACCAGACATGACTGAGAGACTGAAGAACAACAACATTCACTGGCAAGATTGCTCAAAATCCTCCAAGCCAGGCTTCAACAGTACGTGAACTGAGAACATCCAGATATACAAGCTGGATTTATAAAATGCAGAGGAGCCAGAGATCAAATTGCCCAGATATGTTGGATCATAGAAAAAGCAAGGGAATTCTAGAAAAACATCTACTTCGGCTTTATTGACTATGCTAAATCCTTTGACTGTGTGGATCACAACAAACTGTGGTCAAGTCATGGAACAAATTCAAAATTTTAAATGATCATGGTGAGAGTGATAGTGCTCAATAGTGTCTGACTCTTTGCAACCACATACACTACCGCCCACCAGGCTTCTCTGTCCATAGAATTTTCTAGGCAAGAATACTGGAATGGGTAGCCATTCCCTTCTCCAGGGGATCCTCCAAACCCAGGGATCAAACCCTGATCTGCTGCGTTGCAGGCCAATTCATTACCACCTGAGCCACAAGGGAAGCCCACAGAAAGGCTTAAAGGAGGAAAAGGATTAAAGGATAAAATGGTTGTCGAAGGATAGGATTTCAGCATATTGAGATTAATATGGTGAAAAGGGCAGAAAATGACATGATTGGAATAGGCACTTTGTAACACTATTTTTTCTTTTAATAATCAAGCTTACTCTGATTGACAGATACTAGTATTTAAGATGATAAAGGTCATTTGGTTGCTGATAGGAAAAGCAGCAATACAAAAATCATATTTTCTTCTGTTTTCTATGTAAAATATTCCACAGGCCAATATCAATACAAATTAAACATATCATTTTAATTTTCAACATATCATTTACACCTGTGGATTTTTTTTAAAGAAATAAAAAGAGAATTAGCATTTTGCCCACTGTAAAGCAGAAGATATAGATAATAAAAGTCCAATAGGAATTAGATTATCCTTGTAAGAAATGTATATATCTAAAACTATGCCTACAGCTCTGTGTTCTGAGGGTCAGTTCCCAAATTTATGTGATGCAACAGTATTTTAAATTATTTCCTATAATAAAGCGTCACTATCTGAGTTTTAAAAAAAAGTAGATTTGTGATATTTTATTACCAGTGAGTGCAACCTATGTTTAGTTGCCCAACAAATTACTTTTAGTCCTGTTTGCTAAATAAGTAATATTTCTGACAATAACAATAAAATAGTATCAATTTTAACTTATTTTATTTAAGAAACAGAAGACAATAGTAAGGAATCTACATAAAATACCCTTATTATATATTTAGAGGAGAAAAATGCTGAACTTTCAATGGAATCATAATAAATTTGTGTTTCTTTATACTTCTTACATATGTCACTAGCAGATAAAATGAATTTATACTTTCTACTGAAAATTATGACAATGCAGTAGCACTCAGCCATGTCACACTAAAAATGTGGTAAAGTACAAGATTTTCATTTGGTTCACAGATATTTTTCCAAAGGCACATTAAAGTTTTCACATCTACTATTGTGACAATATTTAGGTTAGTGTCATAAATGTTTGAAACATATTTAAACTCCACATTTTGTATCATTTATTAGTGCCTAATTAAGCACAAAAAAAATTAGGTTCAGTGAACTTAAAAAACAAAATTAAAGTAAATCAGATATTATATTAGGATATAAAGATCCTGGCATATAAACCTTTAGTACTACAGGAAATGAGCTTCATCTTTTACACCAGTGAAAGGTGCAGTGTGATCATTCTGTGTAATTATATATCAAGGAGAAGCCTTGATTTGGATACAGAACTACACCAAAATAAAAGAAAAAAAAATCACTTTGCATAGCTGTTCTTAATTTTTGCAGTTGCCTGAAATAGTTATGCTACATATACATTCTGGCTTTGCCTTAATGCCTATGTTGGGAGGCTCTGAGATACAAAGAGAGTAAAATCTGCCCTAGATCACTTGGAAGTTACATCTATAGAAATCAAATGAGAGTTTATTAAGTAAAAAGTATTTAAAGAAACTATTAAGTATCTGCTGTATATCAAGCACTATTTATGGCACTGAAATGAAGAAAAACCTGACAATCTTCACACATCCATGATGTGTGTTTGCTTCTCTTTCTTTGAATTTTTCACTCATCTGATATTTTGAGTGGTGTTCTTTTGGGATGTTTCTTTTGTTTAGCTTTACATTCTTCAGAATCTCATTAACTTCTGAAGAGGGAGAAGAGTCTCATACTCACCCGAACCATATCTAGTCTAGCTCAAAGGGATAATTATTTTGCTCTATCATGATCATACAAAATGGTCCACATGGCCAACCAAAGATTCATAGAAGAAGGAACTTGAGCTTTTGTTAATTATTTGAATAAAAAACTGAATGAGTAACAATGCTTAAAAGTTAGGTACATCTTTCTCCCCAATTCAAGGAAGTTCCAGATGCTTCTGTCATTTTTGATTTCTTTTATCAGCATCTTAGAGTTTTCAGAGCACAGCTCTTTTACCTCCTTAGATAGGTTTATTCCTTAGTATTTTATTGTTTTTGATGTGATGGTAAATGGAATTGCTTCCTTAATTTTGCTTTCTGATCTTTCATTATTAGTGTATAAGAATACAAGAGATTTCAAAGCTTTTGCACAGTAATGGAAACCACCAACAAAATGAAAAGACAATCCACAAAATGGGAAAAAAATTTGCAAATGAAGTGAATAAAAATGGATTAATCTCCAAAATATTTAAACAGTTCATGCAGCTCAATATCAAAAAACAAACAACCCAATCAAAAAATGGGCAGATCTAAATAGACATTTCTCAAAAAAAAAAAAAAAAAAAAAAAAAAAAAAAAAAAAAAAAAAAAAAAAAAAAAAACACACAGATGGAAAAAAAGCACATGAAAAGATGTTTAACATCACTACCTTAGAGAAATGCAAATCAAAACTCCATTGAGCTATCACCTCACACCTTTCAGAATGGCCATCATCAAAAATAGAACTACAAACAATGATGGAAAGAGTGTGGAGGAGAGGTTGTGGAGAAAAGAGAACCCTTCTACCTTGTTAGTGGAAATGTAAATTAAAACAGCCACTAAGGAGAACAGTATAAAGGTTACTGAAAAAACTAAAATATCTACAATATGATCCAGCAATCCCACTCCTGATGTATGTCCAGAAAAAAAAAAAAAAACATAATTTGAAAATACACACATACTCTAATGTTCATTGACACACTATTGACTATTTATAGCCAAGACATGTAAGGAGCCTAAATGTCCACCAACAGAGGAGAGTTAGAAGATATGGTACATATATATAATTGAATATTATTCAGCCATAGAAAAGAAGGAAATAATGCTGTTAGCAGCAATATGGATGGACCTAGAGAGTGTCATTCGGAGAAGGCAATGGCACCCCACTCCAGCACTCTTGCCTGGAAAATCCCATGGACGGAGGAGCCTGGTGGGCTGCAGTCCATGGGGTCACTAAGAATCGGACACGACTGAGCGACTTCACTGTCACTTTTCACTTTCATGCACTGGAGAAGGAAATGGCAACCCACTCCAGTGTTCTTGCCTGGAGAATCCCAGGGACGGCAGAGTCTGGTGGGCTGCCGTCTATGGGGTCGCACAGAGTCGGACACGACTGAAGCGACTTAGCAGCAGCAGTAGTAGCAGAGAGTGTCATTGGAGAAGGAAACGGCAACCCACTCCAGTATTCTTGCCTGGAGAATCCCATGGATGGTGGGCTACATTAGTCCATGGGTCGAGTGAAGTAAACTCATAAACAACTGAAATTTATTTCTCACTCTTCTGGAGGTTGCGAATCCAAAATCAAGGCAAAGCCCTCTATTTATACCCAGTGCCTTTTGCTATAGCCTCACAGTGGGGGAAGAGGCTAGGAATCTCTGTGGGGTCTGTTTTATGAAAATACTAATCTAATTCATGAAGACTCCACCCTCATGACCTAAGAACCTTCCAAAGGCCCTGCCTTCTAGTATTTTCACACTGGATATTATAATATCCCAGGTGGCACAGTGGTAAAGAATCTGCCTGCCAATTTAGGAGATACAGGAGATGCAGGTTCAATCCCTGGGTCAGGAAGATTCCCTGCAGTAGGAAATGGCACCCTACTCCAGTATGCTTGCCTGGAAAATTCCATGGGCAGAGGAGCCCGGAAACGTACAGTCCATGGGGTCACAAAGAGTTGGACACGACTGAGCAACTGAGCACATATGCATTAGTATCTCAGCATATGAATTTTGCAGGGACACAAACCTTCAGACAATAGCAAAATGATATAATTATTAACATTTTAGAGGAGAGCATTTAGTGAGTCAGAGGTTCATTTATTTCCTGAAGATCATAGATCCAGTAGGAGCTGGCAGACTTGTCACTTCTAAGCATAGTTAACCCTCTCTAAACAGACTCTTTTCTTTCTATGCTTTTCATAAATTCAAGAGATAAAATCCATTGTTTTGATGTCTAATCTATAAGAGTTCTTTTAGTGGTGACATTTTAGTGATAATTATATGGGCTTTCTGAAAAGCTAGCTCTTGGCTGCTTTTGTTCCGTATACATAAATTGTTCATAGAACAAGCTCTGGAGCCACTCTGTAAGTGGAAGTTTTTATTGTTTTCTTAATAAAAATCCCCTAGGATACTATCAAAGTCCTTAAGTCTATGCCAACACAAATTTGCAAGCTCAGATACATGGCTTCATATTTTCAGACCTTGTATCTGCACCCACATGGGTGGCAGGAGGCATGCTTCTTTATGGGTCCAGAGGAAGACTTCTGCAGAGCATATAGGGAGGGATCAGCCTGCTTTTCCTGCCTAAAACTCCTTCATCTGTAGCTGAAAATTGGTCTTGCAGAATGCTCAAGAGCACCTCTTACACTCATTAGCAGGTGGAGCGGGGAGGTGGTTGGGGACAGGGAGTAGGCATCATGTCACAAAGATAAACTTTCCATGTAATCCCTTATCTGACCATAAAATGCCCACAAGATTAACCATATGAAGGATTTTAAATCATTCATATTACATTGATCAAATGCATATGCTTAGAGTTGAAACACTGCCCAGAAATAACTAAACACAAATGAAATTTTGAGACGCACTTTGACCCTCTGTTTTTGTTAAAAGTTCCTGTCAGTATATCTGGCTATGGCAAATACTATGACTATCAAGAACTGTTCATGTACTCACTGAGACAGTTTTAAAGAAATACTTACTTAAAGATCTATTTTATCTTTCATATCCTTTGTAAGTACATAGTTAACACATCTGCAGAATTTAGGAATTTTTAAAAAATATCTCAATACAAATTTGAAATGCAAGTGATTGGTGCTATTTATTTTATCAATAGGATTATTGATGTTTATGACAGCTCTGCCTTAGAGTTCTGATAAAAATTCTTAAATCTGACTGATTTTCATAAAGTCAAAATAGAACTCCTAATTACAGACTTTCTAAATATTGAATTTATAACATTCAAACAACAATCCTGCTGTATACTTACTGTTCATTCAAATGAGAGCACGGAGTGAACTTGCATGTTAGTACATGGAATGATATGTGTTTAATTTCAGTTCAAATGCCCAAACTACTCTTCAGTCATGTAAGTATAGGCAGAACTTCAAAACATAATTATCAGTAGAGCAATAATGGACTATTTTGGGGGAGCTCATTCAATCATTTTTTAATGTAACCTTTCTCCCTGTCATTCCTTATGTAAAACTGTGTGTATAATTTGTCTAGAGTCTCTGCAATGACAGCCATACACCATCACATGAAAATATAATCACAGAGGACGGAGAGTAAAAAAACTTACAACCACAAGACTGACTCCTGATTTTAGCCAACGGCATGCAATATCCTGGCTGCAAGTCATCCCGGGGCTACTCTGGTGAGGCAGAGCTCCTTTTCCTACTAAATTCACACCAGGGGTTTTCAACCTGAGTTAAGTTTAAGCCAACAAATTGGCTTTCACCTCACCTTCCTATTATGTCTCGGATGTGTGTGTCAGTCTTATGTTTTAATTTCTTGGAGGAGGGCTAGAGAGAGTGAGGAATACCTAATTTATATTGAATTTATTTTCACTTCTGAGAGCAAAGAAAGCATTGTTTTGTGCTAAACTATCTACTTCTATAAGAATGTTTCTCAGCATCTGGTGTTAGTTTTCTGAAATATTAATGCCACTACCATTTAAAATTGTAGACAATTTACATTTTCTTAAAAATGTTCAGGGCTTTATATGATGTCACCTGTTGATTTTCTGAGTCCAGTATTAATCCAGATGGACCCTTTGTTCCTGTAATATCAGCCACCATGCTGTCCCTCAAATGCACCATGCACTTTCACATGCTTTTCTCTCTTTCTGAATTGTTATTTCAGTTTCTACCCGGTTCAATTCAACAGTTCAGTTTAACCACTATCTCCTTAACAATCCTTCCCTCAATATCCTGATATCTCCTTATCAATCTTTCCCTAAATACCCACCATCATTAATTGCACAGCATTTGAGTTCCCTGCAAGCAAATATTGTCCCTTTTCCTTCTTTGCATCCTCTTCCATTTCCCAGCAAACTGCTTTGCATGTAGTTGATATCCCATACACTTTTATCAAAATTCATTTTTGTAGAACATAATTTCAAATATCAGGCTTCCCTGATGATTTAGGAGTAAAGAATCCACCCCCCAATGCAGGAGATGTGGGTTCAATCCATGAGTTAGGAAGATCCCCTGGAGAAGGAAATAGCTACCCCATGGACAGACTAGCCTGGTAGGCTACAGTCCATGGGATCACAAATAGTCGGACATGACTTAGCAATTAAACAACAACAATTTCAAATCTCAATGTTAAAAGGATGTATTTTACACCACGATGCCTTTAATCAATTAAAATTTCAAGTAGGTGTTGAAGGGATACATAAAAGAATGTGAGATGATAAATAATTGGTTATAATTATTTAATTAATCATTGCATAGATATGTGCTATGGGTCATTTTTATCCCAACACCTAGTCCATAAACATTATATGAGATTAAATAATGCTTAGTTTGTGGGCAATTAATTAACATTTGAATCTTTCTGCTGAGTCTGGTGTGCTATAGTCCATGGGGTCAGAAAGAGTCAGACACAAATTAGCAACTAAACAGCAACAATTTAGAATTAACTTAAGAAGGAAAAGAAAATTTATTTTCATTTTCCTTTGTCAAATGATTCAGATAAAACTTTATAGATGCCATGGCATCTGGTCCCATCACTTTATAGCAAACAGATAGGGAAACAATGGAAACCATGACAGATTTTATTTTCTTGAGCTCTAAAATCACTGCAGATGGTGTCTGCAGCCATGAAATTAAAAGACACTTGCTCCTTGGAAGAAAAGCTATGAAAACCCTAGACAGAATATTAAAAAGCAGAGACATCACTTTGCCAACAAAGGACCATCTAGTCAAAGCTATGGTTTTTCCAGTAGTCATGTATGGATGTGAATTGGACCATAAAGAAAGCTGAGCACCAAAGAATTGATGCTTTTTTATCTGTGGTATTGGAAAAGACTCTTCAGAGTCCCTTGGAATGCAAGGAAATCAAACCAGTCAATTCTAAAGGAAATCAGTCTTGAAAATTCATTGGAAAGACTGATGCTGAAGCTGAAACTCCAATACTTTGGCCACCTGATGCAAAGAACTGACTCATTGGAAAAGACCCTGATGCTGGGAAAGAGTGCAGAAGTGAGGAGAAGGGGTAGACAAAGGATAAGATGACTAGATGGCATCACTGACTCAATGTACATGAGTTTGAGAAAACTCCTGGAGTTGGTGATGGACAGGGAAGCCTGGCGTGCTGCTGTCCATGGGGTCATGAAGAATCGGACATGACTGAGCAACTGAACTGAACTGAAAGATCATGTTTACTATAGTTTCATGAACACAGAGGGCTTTGCTATAGCATTTTTGATGGCAGTATCAGTTACATTTGTGTCACTAAGTCAAAGTCACAGAAAATTTGATGATTAATTCTTATATTTTTCATAATTTGAATTTTTAAGAAAATATTCATTTCAAGGCTGAATACATTTAATGAAAGCATAACATCGGTTCAGTTCAGTCGCTCAGTCATGTCCAACTCTTTGCGACCCCATGAATCACAGCACGTCAGGCCTCCCTGTCCATCACCAACTCCCGGAGTTTATTCAAACTCATACCCATCGAGTCGGTGATACCATCCAGCCATCTCATCCTCTGTCGTCCCCTTCTCCTCCTGCCCCCAATCCCTCCCAGCATCAGGGTCTGTTCCAATGAGTCAACTCTTCACATGAGGTGGCCAAAGTACTGGAGTTTCAGCTTCAGCATCAGTCCTTCCAATGAACACCCAGGACTGATCTGCTTTAGGATGGACTGGTTGGATCTCCTTGCAGTCCAAGGGACTCTCAAGAGTCTTCTCCAACACCACAGTTCAAAAGCATCAATTTTTTGGCGCTCAGCTTTCTTCACAGTCCATATGAGAAGGCATAAGACATAAATCCTCCCAAATCAATCTTGAAGAATTATTAGTAAGAAGATGAATACTTTTTTTTTCATTCAGTAAATACCTACTGAAAACCTTCAAGCAAAATTTTGGAAGCAGAAGGATCAATTAGAAAGGTTATATGACAATTCAAGTAAGAGACAGAGGCTTGAACTGGAGTGATAGCAATGGACACGGACATTAAAGAGAAATGTAGGATATGGAATAAAGAAAATTTTCAAGTATCCTCCAATACTATAAATCACAGAGAATCGATAAGATGTTATCTTTAAAATGAAAAAACCTGTTACAGTAAAGGAACAGCAGTGCTAATTCTAATCAAGTGGTCAATCTCCTCTTTAAAAAATTCCAGATCCTTGTAAGTGGTTGCTTCCATTGTTCATGTAGTCTCATCTCTCCAATAATCTCCATCATTATGACTGTCTTGCAAGTTATCTTTTTCACTTTTACTCATTATTAAGTCTCCAGTACCCTTTGCAAGGTTTAGCACTTAAAACTATCCAGTAAATATTTAATAAGTAACTGAAAGAATAAGTGAAACAAAAGCCATATCTTCACAAACCCTCATACTTAATCAGTTCTTAGTAATTACCAAATAGCTCTTATGGTCCAAGTCATTCCCTTTTCTATCAAAGTTTCCTTCTTCTAAATTCAGTTCCTTGGGATTACAGCTCACTATGAGTCAATTAATACAATAGTTCAAGAGGCTGATTCACGTGTTAATATGTTTTCTTTTAGAAACTCACATCTTAAACAGAGATATTAAATATTTTTATACTGTCTCATGGATAACTGGTGATATCAGGTCCCATGGTAGGCTGAAAAGAGAGAGTTTATCAATTCTTATCATGTCTTTCTAAACATAGGATAGAACTTGATGTGGTCAAAGAATCTTCAGACCAGCTATTTCTGACAGATGTTTTGTTACAGTGTTTTCAGAGAATGACAAAATGTGCAGTTAATGGTGTGGGGATAATCCCTGTAGTGAGTGATAAGACAAAAGTTTTGGGACCTATGCATTCTGAAGATGTTTTTCTAATTACTTGTAAGATGACACTGATAGTACTACATAAATTAACACTAAACTGAAAAGAGCCTCTTTCAGACAACTGAATGTCAGAGAACTTAGTTTGAAAGTGGATTTGGGTCACTGTTTCATTTTGTTTTTGCACATAAAATTTTTATATATAATAAATTTGTGAGGTAACTATATTTGTTATGATTTTCAAGAAAGGACTGATTGCACTTATTTTTGGAATTTTCTGTGTACAGCAAGAAACAAAAATGGTTTTTAAAAATTGGTATTTAAAAAAAAAAAAAAATTGGTATTTTCACTTCTGTATATGAAAAACTAAACACATAATTTAAAAATCATTAATGATATTACTATATTTGGAAATGCAATAGAAAAACCAAAGATGTTTGGTATTTTATTTAAAAAATGCCATTATTCCAAGAGCTACTGATCCATATTAGAAGATCTAGTCATGCTAAAACATTATATAAGGCAAACATCTTATGAATGTGATTTATTCCTTTGTTAATGAAAATAAAATAATAAAGTCCAAGAATCTTTTCTCACTGATTTTAGGCTTCATTTATATATATATATATATATATATATATATATATATATATGTATATTACATATATAAATATGGAGAACTGATGTCCTAAGAATCCATACTTTTCACAATTGACTCAGGAGGAAGTAAGAATGTTTTCAAGACCCCTATTTTTTTTAATGTATTGTTTTTATTGAAGGATAATTGCTTTACAGAATTTTGTTGTTTTAAGACCCCTAGTCTTTATTCTTATAAAAACATCAAAATAATTTAGCATTGTTATCAACTACTGGAAGAAAATCCAAAAAGATGAAATGCTTACTTTAAAAATTTGAAAATGTAATATTCTCACGGTAATTCATAGTTTTTAAATCCTATGAACTAACCAGTCAGTCACTCTACCTGGCAAACAGAGAAACTGTGAATACAAACAGCATATTTTAAAAAGATAATTGTAAAGTAGTACCAGAGAGGTCATTCAAAATCTGTCCCACACAAAAGCTGCCAGATTGTGACGATGATTAGCCATCTTAAGAAAGGTAACTCATCCATAGGTTGGCCTATGATCTTGAATTTAGGACTTCTGACCTGGTACTAAAAATATGCATAAAGTCAACTAAATTCTCTCTCATTTATTTGACTGGGAAAATTCTGAGAAACCATTAGTGTTAGATAGGAAGTTAGGCATGAGCAACTAGGGGTGACCCAGTCAAAAAAGATTCAAGCTGATCTCAAACCTCACCCTAGACATACTCCAATGCAGCCCAAGAGAGCTCATAGATATGCTATAAAATAACCACAAAGACTTTTACAATTCCAGAGCATGTTACCTATGTGCACAGTAGATGCAAACTAACCACAGGGACTACTCCCGCTCTGGTACATGTGTCCCTGATGCACAGCTGTGTCCTCAAGTGACCTTAGGCAGCCAGGAGTCTATTAAAGGTTCATAAATAGCCTATACATACATACATCTGATTATAACAGACTGAATTATGAGAAAGACATGCACAATAGAGCCAGTTGTTACATAACTTGCAACTGTCAATCAAAACTGTCAGTCCACACCCACCCAGATGAATATGTAAAAGCCCTATCTTAAAAATTCTGTACCTCATCATTCTAGCACCCGTGCCTCTCTTGGCTTGGCTCACCTCTCCCTTGAGGTGTTCTTTCTCTTGTTTCTTCAAGAAGAAATGCTTTTGCCATGAGTAAGACCTCAGACTCATCACTGTGCTCTTACCAAGGATAGAGCCCAATGAGGAAGGGGCCTTTTTGACACTCCCTATTTGCTAATATTATCTGTGGGAACTGGATATAATGAGAAACAGCACTAGAGCTCAGACTAAACTATCACAAAGTAAATTTATGAAGACAGAGAAACAAGAAAGCAGTGGGTGCCACTAAGTCATCCACTAAGTTTGGGGCAAACACATTTTTTTTTTCTCTAGTTAACAGCCACTTCCCATTTGTTCCTGCTGATAAAATCTCTAATTTTGTTTGTATAGTAAGTGACTAGTCAGAAAAGTTGAATTATGACTGGTCTAAGCCCAGTGAACTGCTAGGAAAAGTTTATGTCAGCTCACAAGAGCTATTTTTATGCATCTCTTCCCAATTCAGAGTTCAGTGGCAGTTGGAAACCTGCCAATGTGGGAGTATTTGTGTCACAGAAATCAAGCAAGTGCTATGAATTAGGACTATTACTCTCTCTGGCTACAGCCAGTTGTTAACCGTTTATCAGCAGTCAGAGCCCATCATGGAAATCCCATTTCCTTTTCCCATCTATCCGTCCAGGACTAGGTACAGGGCCAAACTCTGACCTATAACAAGAGGAGATCTGATGGAAATTATCTGGGAAAGATTTCCTCCTTGATATGTTAAAGCCAACAAGCCACCTCACCCTCCTACTTTAAGTTATACTGTGTAACTCTTTGAGATGTAACATGAGGGAAGGTCAACAGAAACCCAGATGCCTATATCAGTCATACTCCTGTAGCAATAGACAGCAAAAGGAAATGGGATTTCCATGACTGGCTCTGAGTGCTGGTAAGTGGTTAACAAACGACTGGTCTATGCTTTATTGACTATGCCAAAGCCTTTGACTGTGTGAACCACAGCAAACTGTGGAAAATTCTTAAAGAGATGGGAATACCAGACCACGTGACTGGCCTCCTGAGAAATCTGTATGCAGGTAAAGAAGCAACAGTTAGAACTGGACATGGAAAAACAGATGGGTTCCAAATCGGGAAAGGAGTATGTCAAGGCTATATATTGTCATCCTGCTTATTTATATGCAGAGTACATCATGAGAAATGCTGGGCTGGATGAAGCACAACCTGGAATCAAGATTGCCAGGAGAAATATCAATAATCTCAGATATGCAGATGACACCACCATTATGGCAGAAAGTGAAGAAGAACTAAAGAGACTCTTGATGAAGTGAAAGAAGAGAGTGAAAAAGTTGGCTTAAAACTCAACATTCAGAAAGCTAAGATTATGGCATCTGGTCCCATCACTTCATGGCAAATAGATGGGGAAATAATTGAAACAGTGACAGACTTTATTTTCTGGGGCTCCAAAATCATTGCAGATGGTGACTGAAGCCATGAAATTAAAAGATCCTTGCTCCTTGGAAGAAAAGTTATGACTAACCTATATAGCATATTAAAAAGCAGAGACATTACTTTGCCAACAAAGGTCCATGCAATCAAGGCTATGGTTTTTCCAGTAGTCATATATGGATATGAGAGTTGGACTGTAAAGAAAGCTGAATGCCAAAGAATTGATGCTTCTGAACTGTGGTGTTGGAGAAGACTCTTGAGAGTTCCTTGAACTGCAAGGAGATCCAACCAGTCCATCCTAAAGGAAATCAGTCCTGAATATTCATTGGAAGGACTGATGCTGCAGCTGAAACTCCAATACTTTGGCCACCTGATGCAAAGAACTGACTCATTGGAAAAGACCCTGATGCTGGGAAAGATTGAAGGCAGAAGGAGAAGGGGACAACAGAGGATGAAATGGTTGGATGGTATCACCGACTCAATGGACATGAGTTTGAATAAGCCCGGGAGTTGGTGATGCAGGGAGACCTGGCGTGCAGTAGTCCTTGGGGTCGCAAAGAGTCGGACATAACTGAGCAACTGAACTGAAGCAAACTGAATAACTCTGAATCACAACCAATCAAAGGGCAGGAAAGTAAGAACTGTCCACCCCAGGAACAGAAAATAATGGAGTGCCCTCTTTGCAGAGAATTTTAAAAACAATAATGAAACACATTAAATATTCACTTTTTATCACTACCCTGTATTGGCAATTCTAAAAAAATGTTAGTGATAAGATACTCCTTCCCACATGCAGGGACTATTCCTATCCAAGTCCTCTAGTGTGTTAGGAGTAGTAAGTCTACTATCTTAAATATCTAATGACGTGAAATAACTAATGATTTTTATTATTTAAGCAACTTTTATATGAGTTTTCTCTTACATGCAGGCAAAACATTCTTAAGTGCTTAATTTTTTTCACAGAAAGGAGCAGATTCAGAGCTTGCCAGATGAGGTGAATCCAGCACTAAAAGGAAAGCTGTAAGCCCCTTCTCTAAGGACCTACACAGCTGCTCAGATCCCAGGCTCCCCACTTTTCTCATCATGTGATTATGGCTCCTGTTCTAGTGTGTTCAGGAGATTCTCCCTACTGTGTCATCAAATGACTTATAATAAACTGCCTTTATACTGCCCACCACGAGCAGGTTTCTTCACCTTGTAACCAAAAGACCGTACTGAAAAACAGAACTTAGCATTTAACAACTAAATTACAAAAGACTGACCAAATAAAAAGTACTGATTGAATTCACATTGCAAAGTCTATACTCAGAAGATAGAAAATAGACAAAAACATGCTTAAGTATTGCTTAAAGTAGTTAAAATTTATCTAAGTGAAAATAAAAGAACAGATATATATGACATTTTTTTGAAAAAAATAATGTGGGAAAATTCAGCCAACTATTACCTATAAAAAGACGTAATGACACAATAATTTGAAAATATTTATTTCCATCTAGCATGAAGACTGCTGGATGGAAACAGATGAGATATCAGTAGTTGCTATTTCTGAATAGTGGTATCAAGGCATATTAATATTATTCCTGTTCATTTTCTATTATTTTCAAACTTTTAGCTGTAAAGTGATAAAACAAATTCAAAGTAGTTAACTAGCACATATTTTCTTTTCATTACTATGTTAAGAAAATACACTAGATTACTATTGTTCAGGATGAGAATATATACATATATAATGAAATTAATAAGGTAGATGAAATACAATCAGGAAACATTTAAAAATATAAAATGATGTTTGAAATTCATGAGAAACTTCATTTTATAAAAAAGGATCATCACATTCCAAGAAAATCTATTTCTCAAAAAAATATGTAATTAATTTAATGAGAGGTATTTTTAAGAAAATAAAAAAATATTAAAAATATTTAGTTCTCTGCTGTTACAACAGTATAATCAAAACCTGAGTTATGTTTCTGAGAATATGGCTTTATGAGAGGAACTTCACAATCTTTTATTCTATTATGTGATGAAAGAATCATCTAGGTTTGACATGGAATCTCAAGCCTGTCTGTTATTTCTGTAGTTACACATTTAGACTTATTTTATTCTTTAGAACACCACTACTCAAACACATATGGTAGTTAAAGTATGTGTTATATTTCACATCAATAAAGAATTTTCCTATTTTTATTTTTTCCTATTTCCTACCTTTATTTTTCTGAGCGAAGAAAAACTTGGTTCAAAAAAATGTGGAGAAAAATCAAGAGATATAACTATATTAAGAGATGGGAAATAATGATTTATTTGAAAAGCCAGGAAATGCCTAAAATTTCCAGCCACTATTTTCAATTATCCTTTGCCCATGAATAGAGATTTCTTTCAGAGGGAGTGTAAATTGTTGATACGTATGGATTACAAGGCATGAGACTCATTATCCTAGATCATATATAGTAGCACTTTGCTTCCAGAAAGGCTATCATTAAAAAAGTCTTATAATATTTCATAAAATTAATTATATTTAGTATCATCCTATTGCAGAAAATGACAACAGCAAACACAGAAATTAAAAGATAAAAAACATACCAGATACAGCCAGGAAGTCATCAATGCTTGTAATGTCATCTACAGCTTCAGTGAGGACATGGATATGATTCTCCCACGTGCGCTTGTACATTTCCATGGTTTTTTTGACCACTTGACTTTTGGGTCTTGCAGCCAAAGCAAGTGCAGCATTAATAATCTATAAAAATACAGAATGTTCACTTGATGATTTATTTCAGAATACTTACCATTGTGCATATGACAATTTTTTTTTAATTAGATCTGTTTATGCCCTCGTGTGTAACTACTTTGCTTTTGGTAATAGTTTAATTTTATTTTTGGTAATTAATTTTAGAACTGTTTATCAAGCATCAATGTACTAAGAACTGCAAGAGATAACAAAGATAATAGATATCTGCCTATATAGAGATTGCATGTGACTTAATGAGAAGGACATCATATAACTCCAGCTCGGTAGAGTATGCAATACATACCATAATTACATAAATGATTGACAGTCTTTAGAGAGTAGAGAGATCACCTTCAGCAGCAATTCTAAGAAAAGGTTTCAGGAAAGAATAATGCTTAACTGGCCATTTGTATTTACTTAGCACAAGTAGGTAGTGAATCGTCATTGTATGCAAATCACAGGAAGAAAAGCTTTGACCTCCTTGAGGACTTGAAGAATTTTACCAGTAGATATTCATTGTTGATCAATTCTTTTGTTTGTCCACTCATCATCATTCAATATTTCAAAGATATTCTGAGGTTTTTGGTTTGTGTTTGTTTGAAGGGATCAAGCACTGTTCTTGGTTTTAGGGATATGGCAGTGAAAAAGCCTCCCCTGGTAGCTCAGACAGTAAAGAATCCGCCTGCAATGCAGAAGACCCAGGTTTGAGCCCTGGGTGGGGAAGATCCCCAGGAGAAGAAAATGGTAACCCACTCCAGTATTCTTGCCTGGAGAATTCCATGGACAGAGGAGCCTGGAGGGCTACAGTCCATGGGGTTGGAAAGAGTCAGATGTGACTGAGCAGCTTTCACTTTCATTTTCTTTCAATGAACAAGACACAAGAAAAAAAATCACTGTCTTCATGGAGCTTATATCCCAGTTAGGAGAGATAGTCAATTAGTGCTTGCTCACTTGCTCAGTTATGTCTGACTCTTTGTGATCCATGGACTGTAGCCCACCAGGCTCCTCTCTCCATGGGATTTCCCAGGCCAGGATACCAGAGTGGGTTGCCATTTCCTTCTCCAGGGGATCTTCCTGCTCCAAGGATAGAACCCATGGCTCATGCACTGGCAGGCAAATTCTTTACCACTGAGCCACCTGTGAAGCCCAGGCAATTAGCAAGTGAATTTAATAAAAATATATGGTCTCTTCTATGATTATAAGAATTAAGAAGAAAACATAGAGCAGAGAAAGGGGATTAGGCATGGAATTTTAGCAAGGCTTCACAGTGAAGGGGGCAGCATGGGTGGGAAAGAATTTGAAGAGAGAAGTGGCTATATTCAAAAGGCTGAGTAAACAGGAGAATTGCTATGAGATTGGTAAGTAGTCTCACCTAGAGCCTGGGTATGCAAAAGGAGCCCTTAACTGTCCTGCTCAAGATTGGAGCCTTATTTGGAAGGTACTGGAGAGTCCCTTTGACTTTTGAGTGATTTGCTCAGAACTACACTTTAAAAAGATTAATTTGGCAAAGGAGGCTACTGTAATAGGATACAAGAGTAAGAAAGAGCTTGGACTGCAATAGCAGAGGTGTTGAAAAAGTTTTGACGGACTTTTAATAATTTGAATTAGAATAGATCAATTATTGTCAAAAATATAATGCAGACATAAATGACTCTTTAGAAAATAATGCTTTAGAACATGGAAATATTCCCATAATAGTGTAATAACAGCAGCTTACAGAACATCATGCTTCATAAAATGCCACTTCTAGCAAATATGCTAGAACTAAAAGTTAGATAAATCCATACAAATAACAGTGGTTCTTTCAGAGTGATGGAATTTTCAGTGCTTTAATTTGATTTTGTGTGTGTAACTGAATTGTTCAGACTTTCTATGGGGAATATGCTTTAGTTTTATACTCAGAGTGAATGAAGTTATTCTTCAAAGAAAGGTAATTACTAAGGTTCTTCCACGATTAATGAAGAGAATGATTATAGTATTGATAGAAAATGAGAGATCAGAGGTTAAAAAGTCATTCAGGGTTGTAAAAGCAGATGTGTACAACTGTTTTGGAAGACACTGTTGAAGGGTATTAGATGTCAACCTTTCTAATACAGAGGTTGACTTTGAAGGGACTCTTGGCTCTCTACAAATTACATAGTGGTCAATCAGAGATATGAAATTGAATTTCATAAAAAAGCTGTCATTAATTCACTCATTTATTAGTTCATGCTTTGTAACAAATCAATGCTATGCAGCAACAATGTATCCAGTTCTACACTGAATACTGAGGGCATCACAGTGAAAAATATTTCATCATAGTTTCTAAAACAGCCCATGATCTAAAAGCGAAAGACAACCAAAACCAGCCAAATGCAACATACCAGTGAGTATCACTTTATCCTGTATCTGAATTCCCTTGGATAGCTTATTACAACAGATTCCTTAGCCACACACTAGAGTTTCTGATTCAGTTGATGTGCTTTGGAGCCTGAGAATTTGCCTGACTAGCAAATTCCCAGGTGATAGTGATGCTATTGGTCTGGGGTTCCCAGTTAAGAAACCATTTTAAGTGTTAAAATGTAGGGGCTATTGTAAAAGTGAGCAGAAGATGCCTTAAAACATGTGGAAGAGGTACTCAGCTCCATAAGGAAAGATGTGTCAAAGGACTGAAATCTGAAAAATAAGTGGAAATTAGTATAAGGTTATATTCATTTAGGAAGAGGCAATAACTAGTACAATGAAGACCTAGAAGCAAGGTAGACCCTAACCTCATCTTCTTGGGAAGAGGAGATAGTAACAGAGTTGCAGAAAAATAAAAAAGATAATGGAAAAGAGAAAAGAACACAGGTTTGGAAAGCACCAATACATACAAGGAAAGGATAAAATGGAAAGTGATAAAGATGAGAAAAGAAATGATCAAGGAGGTAGAAAAGTAAGGTATTCAAGAGTCAAGATGAGGAAGAAAATATTTTCAAAAGGTCAAATACCATAGGAAAGTAAAGAATAATGAGGATTATAAATGACTTTTGAATCTGGAAAATAGGAATCATTGGTGTGGCAGAATATTGGATACAAGATTCATACTTCACCAAAATGTAATGACAACAATAATAAAAAGAAGCTTTTTTCTACTAAGTAACTTAAAGGTTGTGCCTCACTGGTGTGATTTTCCACAAATTACTGGAGGTATAGGAGGAAAGAAATTAATTGCTTGAAATTGTTATGTTGATATTCTCTTATTTCTTTTTTATGAAAGAGGAACACTTTGAATTTAAGGAAACACAACCTACCTTTAGTAATAACAACTGCAGAATTCCCGAACTGTAGTTTTAGAGCTTTATTAACCTACTAACTTATAATGTAGGACAGGGAAGCCTGGCGTGTTGCAGTCTATGGGGTTGCAAAGAACCAGGCATGACTGAGTGACCTAACAAAAACAGCAACTACCAGTGCACACTGAGAGGCTCTGGCCTCTGGTGTTTCATCGTCCCTGCAGTTGAACAACTGGACACACGTGATTGTACTGCCATTATGCCTCACAGTCTCTGCATACTTTTTTTTTCATTTATTTTTATTAGTTGGAGGCTATGAGACACGTGCATACTTTTTAAGTACCCATGCAGATCCCTTAGTGGTGATGTGGTATCAGAAATACATGGCACACTGTATTTTGTATGAACATTTTCAGTTCTGCAGCTGATTCTGTTTAACTGATTCAACACTACACACTAGGAGAGATATATATCCTACTTGACTCCTGATATTTAACTTAAAACTAAAAGCAGAAAAAAACTTGAATGATGTGCAACCCTTCTTTAAGGCAGACGAAATCTTCATCCCAGTGTCATCCTCCTAATATTTTAGATACATATCTTGAGAAGTGGGGGAGAATATTCTCAAATACTCCTTATGCATACCTAAAGATGACCTAAATTTAAAGTGAATGATGTTGCTTCCTGAGGCATCTTTCTTTAGATTATAGTTCAGATGTGTACATATCAGAATCACCCTTGGCTCCATTCATCACCTAATCATTTATTATCCTTTGAAACAGCATCTTTAACTTTAGGACCTTTTTATATCTTGTTGCTGTTGTTCAGTTGCTCAGTTCTTTCTGACTCTTTGGTACCCCATGGTCTGCAGCACACCAGGCTTCCCTGTCCTTCACTATCTCCCAGAGTTTGCTCAAACTCATGTCCATTGAATCGGTGATGCCATCTAACCATCTTATCCTCTGTCGTCCCCTTCTCCTGCCTTCAATCTTCCCAGCATCAGGGTCTTTTCCAGTGAGTCAGTTCTTCGCATCAGGTGGCCAAAGTATTGGAGTTTCAGCTTCAGCATCAGTCCTTCCAATGAATATTCAGGACTGATTTCCTTTAGGATGGACTGGTTGGATCTCCTTGCAGTCCAAGGGACTCTCAAGAGTCTTCTCCAACAACACAGTTCAAAAGCATCAATTCGTCAGTGCTCAGACTTCTTTATGGTTCAACTCTCACATCCACACATGACTACTGGAAAAACCATAGATTTAGACTACATGAACCTAAGTCGGCAAAGCAATGCATCTGCTTTTTAATATGCTGTCTAGGTTTTTCATAGTTTTTCTTCCAAAGAGCAAGCATCTTTTTATTTCATGGCTGCAGTCACCATCTGCAGTGATTTTGGAACCCAAGGAAATAAAGTCTGCCACTGTTTCCAATGTTTCCCCATCTATTTGTCAAGAAGTGATGGGACCAGATGCCATGATCTTAGTTTAACAGGACTAATTTTTTTTAATGATCTTATATATTAACAGGACTATTTTAATACCCTTCCAAATAGTTTCCTAACCCTAGACCCTATTTGCTCCAGGCCATTCTCCTTATGACAAACACATATATTTTTCAAATGCACAAGAGATCCTGTCCCATCCTGCCTGCTGTAATGACCGCCCTCATTTTAGCCTACATTCCAGCTGTCTTCAGCTTTATCTCCTGATCACACCATGTACCTCCATACTTCCACAATTTTTTTCTTACAACTGAATCTGCCTCAACACCATTGCTCCATCACTTTCCATTCTTTCGTCCTTCTGAGGAAACAACTCTTATCTCTTAGAAACCTGCTGAAATACCACTGCATACTGTGACATCTGTCCCATTCCCTATACCCCAGAACATGAACTGTCTTCTGTGTTTTAAAAGTACTGTGCCCATATAACCAAATAGTAATTATCATATTGCATGAGTGTTTATACACCTCTGCTCCATATGAGCCTCTTGATAGGAGGGACTGTGTTTTATTTATCCTTGCTTTTTGGTATATTAAGCATGCTAATTATAGTTCCCGCTGTATTTATTAACTCTCCCTAAAAGATATTAGTTGATTCAAGGTTTACTCTTAGAGAACAGCCATAGGAAGCCAAGTTCAGCATATTTTTTTTTCCCTTTTCAAAACTATTTAGATCATACGCTGGTGTTCAACTCAAGGACAACCATTAGTAGTCACGGGCATGATGTAAAAGGTTAAGGCATTCAAATCTCTATTGAATATTTGAACAAAGACTTACATAGAGGTCTTATAGTAATATTAGAACCAGAGGGGGACTGATGGGGTTAAGGCCCTGAGGAAGTAGAACAAACCAAAGTTGAAAGAAGACACTATGAGTAGATCGAAGTTATGATGTAAAGAAAAGAAAGAGCATAGAGTAAAATAAGCCAGTCAATTGAAAGAAAAATGAATGAAACTGTGTACCCATCAAACAAAATCTTTTTATTCTCTCCTCTCCTCAGCCTATCAATCTGACTCTTCTAGATACCTCATAAAAGTGGAATTATATAATATTTGACCTTTTGTGTGTGGCTTTTACATGTAGAACAATGCTTTCAAGGCCCATCTGTTGTAGCATGTGTCAAAACTTTATTTCTTTTTAAAGCTGAATAATATTCCACTATACATATATTTTGCTTATCCATTTCTCTGGTGATGGACATTTAGGTTGCCTCCACCTCTTGGCTACTGTGAGTCATGCATATGCAATGGTATACAAATATCTCATCAAGTCCTGGCTTTCAAATATTTCATTTATACACCAAAAATTTAATTAAGGGTCATGGGGTAATTCTAAGTTAAACTTTTTTGAGGAAATGTCATACTGTTTTTCCACAGTGACTATACCATTTTACATTTTAACTGGCAATATACTAAGCTTCCAATTTCTCCACTTAAATGTCCTAAGCAGAGTTTCTAAGCAGTTCATTGGAATTAATATTTTGAATTCAATGAGGAAGATCCTACCACTATTCTCATTTTACTAGTGAGACAATAAAGGCATAAAGAGACTGGATAATTTGTGCAAAGTTATAGAGGGAACTCTAGATTGTAAGACAAGAGGCTTAAATTAGAGTTTTACTTTGCTTCAAACTGATTTTATATACCCAGAAGAGTCATATTGGTTCTTCCAGGACTCATTTTCCCAGAAGAATAGGTAAGTTTGCACTGAGTTTGGGGTGGGGGGCAGTACTTGAGTTAGCTGATCCCTCTCAGGTTCCTTTGAACATACAGATTTAATACTATCAACTGATGTATATACGTCTCTTAAAAGAATCCTGAAAACAGTTACTTTCAAAGTGAAAATAAATCCATTTAATTTAATTTCCCTCAGAAATATTTCAGTATTGACATTCATACAAATAATCTTAAACATCTTAGTTAATATAACAAAAGCACTTTGTGGATTAAAAAGATGAGTTATGTGGAAGTACCTATAGGTCTGATTACCTCAATGTCATGGTGTGTAGAGAAAATTAAAATAACTAGATATATGATACCTCCAATACATCTAAGCTAGTGTGTGACAAGAATTTATATGAAATGTACTTAAACTGGTAACTGTAATAATTTTGGAATAGTAGCAATCATGGTAATGACATCACATTCAATGCTCCAATTTTGTGCATTCTTTTCGTAGTTTCTTAAATGATATTCTACTACCAAATGTTTCTCGCTTTCTTTGTTGGTATTTCCACTTTTCCTTAGTTTTGCTAATCTTTTCTTTTTTGTCTTCTTTAATTCATGGGAAACTATCATTGAGTTTTAAAAGTAAGCTATGTGATATTTGTCATCAAAGAATCTCCATAGTCACATCTTTACATTAAATTATAAAAGCATTTCGAGGCTGGGGAAGAGTGGTGGTGAGGAGGCGTAACCTGCCATAGACCCTCACAGGTTTATAAACAGCTAGATTGCATTCAACTTTGGCCTAATAGTGTTGCAGTCTCATTACTCCATGAAAGGATGATCCCTATATGAGAGCATTACTCACATGAATCTTCTCATGAGGCTTTAACTTGCATTTGTGTGTGTGCATGCTAAGTCACTTCAGTTGTATCCGACTCTTTGTGACCTTATGGATTGTACCCCATCAGATTCCTCTGTCCATGGGATTCTGCGGGCAAGAATACTAGAGTAGGTTGCCATGCTCTCCTCCAGGGAACCTTCCTAAATCAGGAATTGAGTCAAGGTCTCATATCTCCTGCACTGGCAGGTAGGTTCTTTACCACCTGGGAAGCATTTGGATACACAGAAAAAACCTACTCTCTGTATGTTGTGCTTATTGCTCAGTCATGTCCAACTCTGCAACCCCTTGGATGGTAGCACACCAGGCTCCTCTGTCCATGGGGATTCTCCAGGCAAGAATATTGGAGTGGGTTGCCATGTCCTCCTCCAGAGTATCTTCCCAACCCAAAGATCAAACCTAGGTTGCCTGTATTGCAGATGGATTCTCTACTGTCTGAGCCACCAGGGAAGCCCTACTGTAGCAATGAAAAGCAATTTTTAGAAAGGGAGCAGGGTGGGAATTTCCTGGTGGTTCAGTGGCTAGGACTTAGGTACTTTCACTGCTGAGGGTCTGGATTCAATCCCTGGTCTGGGAACTAAGATTTCACAAGCCCCACAGTCAGAAAATAAAGTAAAGTAAAATAAATAGGGGAGGGGTGCAAAGTTGATTTGGGGGATAGAGTCTGTATTTCTTTTACACATATTCTAGTACAAGCTTTTATCTCTCTTAATCCATACTGCTAGACCAAAGGAGAAAATTCAACCTAGGACTATTTAAGTTATGGAAAATGTAATGCTCCTTAGAAGGTTTGTAAAAGACAACTACTTTACAGGAAAATCAAAAATACTATTTTTCTGTTCTCTGTACTAATTATTAAGACAGGTTGGTGGTGTTTACTTGCTAAGCCGTGTCCAACTCTTCTGCAACCTCATAGACTGTAGCTCGCCAGCTCCTCTGGCCATGGGATTTCCCAGTCAAGAATACTAGAGTGAAATTCCATGCCCTCCTCCAGGGTATCTTCTGAACCCAGGGAAAGAACTTAGGTCTCTCTCTTGCAGGCGGAATCTTTACCATCTGAGCCACACAAATACACAAAGAATTTACAGTTTTGATCAACTCAATGATCATTTTGATGTTAATCATAAAAATGTCCCTTAAACAAAAATGAATTTAAGGAAAAATGAATCTAAAGAAACATTTTACTTTTTAGAGTTAACTATAATATAGTTAAATATAGCCAACATCCACTGGATCATCAAAAAAGCAAGAGAGTTCCAGAAAAATATCTATTTCTGCTTTATTGACTATGCCAAAGCTTTTGACTGTGTGGGATCACAATAAACTGTGGAAAATTCTGAAAGACATAGGAATACCAGACCACCTGACCTGCCTCTTGAGAAACCTGTATGCAGGTCAGGAAGCAACAGTTAGAACTGGACATGGAACAACAGACTGGTTCCAAATAGAAAAAGGAGTACGTCAAGGCTGCATATTGTCACACTACTTATTTAACTTATATGCAGAGTACATCATGAGAAACGCTGGGCTGGAGGATGCACAAGCTGGAATCAAGATTGCCAGGAGAAATATCAACAACCTCAGATATGCAGATGACACCACCCTTATGGCAAAAAGCGAAGAAGAACTAAAGAACCTCTTGATGAAAGTGAAAGAGGAGAGTGAAAAAGTTGGCTTAAAGCTCAACATTCAGAAAACTAAGATCATGGCATCCAGTCCCATCATTTCATGGCAAATAGATGGGGAAACAGTGGAAACAGTGATAAACTTCATTTGTTTGGGCTCCAAAACCATAGCAGATGGTGATTGCAGCCATGAAATTAAAAGATGCTTACTCCTTGGAAGGAAAGTTATGACCAACCTAGATAGCATATTAAAAAGCAAAGATATTACTTTGCCAACAAAGTTCCATCTAGTCAAGGCTATGGTTTTTCCAGTAGTCATGTATGGATGTGAGAGTTGGACTATAAAGAAAGCTGAGTGCCGAAGAATCTATGCTTTTGAACTGTGGTGTTGGAGAAGACTCTTGAGAGTCTCTTGGACTGCAAGGAGATCCAACCAGTCCTTCCTAAAGGAGATCAATCCTGGGTGTTCATTGGAAGGTCTGATGTTGAAGTTGAAACTCCAATACTTTGGGCACCTGATGCAAGGAACTGACCCATTTGAAAAGACCCTGATGCTGGGAAAGATTGAGGGCAGGAGAAGAAGGGGACCACAGAGGATAAGATGGTTGGATGGCATCACCGACTCAATGGACATGAGTTTGGGTAGGCTCCAGGAGTTGGTGATGGACAGGGAGGCCTGCCGTGCTGCAGCTCATGGGGTCGCAAAGAGTCGGATATGACTGAGTGACTGAACTGAACTGAACTGATAATATAGAACTAAAATCAGAGAAAATTTGCTTAAAAAAAGAAAATTCTGAAATCAGTACTGTGTATTACAAATTAAGGTAATGCAAATACCTTAATTTCTAGTGATGAAACAAAAATAACCAAGATTTTTTGGATTCATTTTAATATGCCACTCATGTATTTAATAAGTTTAGAATTTATAGTAGAAAAAGATATTTGCCATTTTCCAAATCATTTGGGATCAGGTGGAGGAATCAAAAATGAATTTGATAGCTTTGCCAAATTGATAAACTCTCTTTTAAAGAAAAAAAAAGTTATTTTATATCAGAAACATCTACAAAGTTCCTTTTAAGGCACCAGCAATTCCACATAAGTGTAAAAGCAAAGGGGGGCTTCCCAGATGGCTAAGGGGTAAAGAAATTACTTGCCAAGCAGGAGACGAGGGTTCAATCCCTGGGTCAAGAAGATCCCCTGGAGAAGGAAATGTCAACCCAATCCAGTAAAATCCCATGGAAAGAGGGGCCTAGCATGCTATAGTTCATGGAGTAACAGTCAGACATGACTTAGCAACTCAACAACAGCAAACAAAGGCAAAACATAAGCTATTTATTAAATTTTAAATGTACTTTATGATAAGAGTTTGGAAAATTTTTAAATTTAAAAAAGTATATATTTGCAATGTCTGAATGCTTTGGATTAGACATTCTCTCCATGTGTTTGGATTTTCTGAAGATTTAACTTGGTCTTATCTAAAAGCATGAACTGAAAAGAGTTCAAAAACATTAGGAGACTTAATGTTTTTAATTGTCAAGAGTGTTTTCTATTTATTTACTATTTATCTAAAGCAGAAAAACAGACAAAACAAACTCAGAAAAATGGACACAACTTGGTGACTGAACAACAAGAGAGAAAAGTCACACACAAATATTTGATAAAGGTTAACAGGTATATAAAACCCAGATCATATAAAGCAATATTTTCCCTGCACTTCCAAGATGTTTTAACAAGATATGTACATAGGATACAGGGTAAGAACTGGGTTAAAATAGTCAAGGATGACTTGCTCTATTTTTCTCATTACTTTTATTCTCACTCTTTCTCCCTCCAGTGGGTTCCTAGAAGAGACATTTTTTTAAAGTTCTTGACCTAGCATTTTGGCTTCTTGGATATTAAGTCTGCTGCCGCAAGTCTACACTCTGGTACCATTATCTCTCAATGGAACCATTAAGGTAACTTTAACCCTGGTTCCAGCCACTCTCTATAATCTAATATTTCTGAATTACAAATCTCATGACATTCCCATCTGTCTCTTAGGATAAATGCAAAACTACCTAACTTGGCTTTAAAGGTCTGAAATATTTGATGCCTGTTTATTTCTCTAGCATCATTTATCATCAGTTCCCCTTTCTACCTCTTTTTAGGTAACTAATCCATCTAACAGAGGTCACAACAAGAATAATTCATCTAATAGAGGTCACTTCCTCAGGAAAACTTTATCAAATCCAAGTAATCTAGGTCAAGTTTCTAGTGACATACTGTCATAAAACAATACATTTTTCTCCTTGCGTATTTATCTTATTATGTAATGGGATGTCCATTAAAGTGAACTTTGAGTTCACTTGACATGTGATCCGTATCCCTGACTGTACTGAAAGGCATGACTTTTAATGTTTCAATGTTATCTCCCCAGGGCATGTGCAAACTGTCTAGTAGGATCTCCTTTCCATATAACTAGGCTCCAGTCTCCAGTTCCTCCTACTTTGCTAGCCTACACATTTAACAAAGCCTTTTCCCAAGCAAGTACCTCCCTACAAGGAACTTTTATACTAGTACCTAAAATAAAAGCAATTTAAAAAGTCTATATTGATTTTCTTATAACTAAAGAATGGAATCACAGGGAGAAGTATGGAGGCACTGATAAGGTTTGTATTCAAAAGAAAAGGTGCTGATTAAATCTTCATAGTAAGATATTTTGAGGGCCATTCCAATGAGGAACATTGGCCAATGGACTGCACCATCAGGACTTGCCTATATTTCAATATTAGAGAAACTAGAGTTAGAGAAAGGTAAACATTAAAATGGAATTTTTCCTATTGAATTACCATACTAAAAAATTCACCAATTTGCTAATTGTTCAGATTTGAATTCTGTAACTTTGTCAGCTAGGGTCAGAACAGGAAAACAAGAAGGAATCCAAGATGGAAAGTCAGTTAAGAAATATTGTAGCAATCTTAACCACATAGTCAAGACAAATAAGGGAGTGTTCTATCAACTATTCAAATTGCCCTGAGATAATAAAAAAGCAAACCCTTTTATTACCAATGTATAGATGGAAAAGCAAAAATAAAATTAAGAAAAATAGAATATATTAATAACAAACTATCAGAAAGATAAAGCAAAAAGGTTCCAAACAAAATAACATCAAAAAATAAATAGCTAGGAATAAATTTAATCAAGAAGGTGGAAGATCTATACTCTGAAAACTATAGGTAAAGAAAATTGAAGATGATACAAAAAAATGGAAAGATAGCCCATGTTCTCAGATTGGAAGAATCCATATTGCTAAAGTTTCCATACTATGCAAATCATCTACAGATTTAATAAAAATCCTTATCAAAATACCATGACATTTTTTTTTCACAAAACTAGAATAATCCAAAAATTTACATGGACCCATGAAAGACCCTGAATTGCCAAAGCAATCTTGGGAAAAAAGGACAAAACTGGAGGTAATACACTTCCTGATATCAGACTATACTACAAAGCTACAGGAATCAAACAGTATCATACTGGCACAAATCACAGACATAGACCAACGGGACAGAATGTAGAGTTCAGAAATAAACTCACATCAATGGTCAATTAGTCTATGACAAAGGATAAAACACCAGGCAACAGAAAAAAGATAGTGTCCTCAACAAGTAGTGCTAGGAAAACAGAACAGCTATATGTAAAATAATGAGATTAAAATCTTTTCTTACATCATAAAAAATATAAACTGTAAATGATTAAATATCTAAATGTAAGCCCTGAAACCATAAAACTCCTAAAGGAGAACACAGGCAGAATACACTTTGATATATATTTTGGCAACATTTTTTTGGGTCTATCTCCTAAGGCAAAATAAATAAAAGCAAAAATAATCAAATGGAGCCTAATCAAACTTAAAAACATTTGCACAGCAAAGGAACAATTAGCAAAATGAAAAGACAAGCTATGGAATGGGAGGAAATATTTGCAAGTAATATGACCAATAAAGGGTTAATATACTATATCTATCTATCTCTCTCCATATATATATATACACACTTATAATACATATATTTTATAATAGCACATATTAGTATATAGTATATATATAATATATTTATACTATGTATAAATATGTATGTGTAGTGCATGTGTATGTATATATACATATATATATATATAGAGAGAGAGAGCTTACACAACTATCAAGAAAAAACTTCAAAAAATTGATAAAAGATCTGAAAAGACAGTTTCCCAAAGAAGACACACAGAGATAGTTAACAGGCACACAAAAATATGCTCAATGTTGCTAATTTATTAGGGAAATGCAAATCAAAACCACAGGAGATATCATCTCACACCTGTCAGAATGAGTATCATCAAACAGACCACAAAAAATCAAATATTGGAGATGATATGGAGAAAAGGGGACCCTCGTACATTGTTGCTGGGATTGTAAATTGGTACAATCAGTAAGGAAAACATTATCAAGTTTCCTCAGAAAACTAAAAATAGAATTACCATATGACCCAGCAATTCTAATTTTGGGTATACCTTTGAAAAATATGAAAATACTAACTGTAAAAGATACATGCACCCAAATGTTCATAGCAGCATTTATTTACAATAGCCAGCTTACGGAAATAACCCAAGTGTCCATCAACAGATAAGTGAATAAAGAAGCTGTGGTGTGTTTATATGTGTGTATTCTATCAAATGTGTGTGTGTGTGTGTATGGGGGGGAATATACATTATATATATGATAGAATATTACCAGACATAAAAAATAATGAAATTCTATCATTTGCAACAAATGGATAGACCTAGAGAGTATTATGCTCAATGAAATAAGTCAGAGAAAGATAGATACTATGTTTTACTACTTATATGTGGAATCTAAAATAAAAAAACAATGTATATAACAAAACAGACTCACTGATATAGGAAACAAACTAATGGATACTAGTGGGGTGAAGGAACAGAGGAGGGCAAAATCTGGGTATGGGATTGAGAGATAAAAATTATTATGTATAAAATAGATACAGAAAAAGGCTATATTGTATGGCACAGGGAAACATAGCCATTATTTTGTAATAACTTCAAATGTAGTATCATCTATAAAATATTGAAACACTATGCTGTATACCTAAAACTAGCATAATACTCTAAATCAACTACAGTTTAATTTTAAAAAAAAGGAAAAATAGATGCTACCAACAAAAGTGAATATTAGTAAATTTTTCTAAGCTTCTGTTTTATAAAGATCTGAAGACAGGGAGAGAGAGAGAGGGAGTAAAACAAAATTCCCTGAGAATGAATTTGAGTTGTCTTTCTCAATTAGAAGCTTTGTATATATAGTCAGGCAACCCATTCTTTATATTTTCTCTTTAATCTGTCAAATTTGGAATATGATGTCTATCCAATAGAATTACTTAGAACCAAATAGTAAAGTATAGTATATTAGGAGTGATTTCAAAACATAAACTATATAACTTTAAGGTATTATTATGCACAAAAAAATCCTGAATTTTTTAAAGCAATTAAGAGTGAGAATTTGAGGAGAAAGTAATTTTCATTCTGGAAATGGAAGAAAAGATAATCATTTTTCCATATCAAATAATTATAAACATTAGTTTTGGAAATTTACTATATTAGAGAAGACTTCTTCCTGATCAGAAAAGACTGTAAAAGTTCTGGATGTTTATTTCACTCTCTAGGACCTGGAGTCCCTAATTGCTGAAGCATATTCACTGGTGCATGTGAAGTACCACAGTAATGCCCTACTTATTGTAATAACTACACACTGAAGAAGCAATGGCCTACATTCTGAGAACTCTCTTTGGGAGTACGCTTCTTAAGTAAAGCAAACAATCTGAATTTTCAGCTGCTAATGAGTTAGTTGATAGATATTACCCTAGGAAGATATAATGATACTATACACTGGAAAACAGCCACTCTTCATTGAATGCAGAACTGAAATTCTTAATTTTAATGTACTATTTTTTTTTTTTTTGTTCAGCAGCCTTGAGCCATAACATCCATAGTAAAAGATAAATAAAGCTGTGACTTTTAATTACAGACATGAATATGCTGGGCTATGTATAGAACTCAGGAATAAAGTACTGCTGCTTCCTGGAAGCTGGACCCACGCAAATTAGGTTGAGTAGGACACAGTCTATGAACAGGAGGAAATACTGTCTGGGGAAATATAGATGACAAACCTACTATGACTTTTAGCAGCTGGCTGAGTCTATTTGAAGAGCTAATGTCATTTCACATAATGGATTGGGAAGAACTGGATGCTCTCCATGATGCAGACCAAGCATAATTTTTATGATGACTGAGTTTTCTTGACATAAAAGACATTATGTTTCCTTCCATTTTCTAGCCTCATTTTCAGTCCTCCTAATTAGGAATGGGAAGGAATGGTCTGTAGGATGAGGCAATAGTTGCAGTGAAGATTCAAGGGGTAATTAACATGCAAAATTCACAAAATTATAACCAGTTGAATGTGATGGACAAGAATTAAGAAGGAATTAAGGATAGCTATCACTTTGATGACAAAGGTCTGTATAGTCAAAGCTATAGTTTGTCCAGTAGTCATGTACAGATGTGAGAGTTGGCCCTTAAAGAAGGCTGAATACTGAAGAATTGATGATTTCAAATAGTGGTGCTGGAGAAGACTCTTGAGAGTCCCTTGGGCTGCAAGGAGATCAAACCAGTCAATTCTAAAGGAAATCAATCCTGAATATTCAATAGAAGGACTGATGCTGAAGCTGAAGTTTGGTCACCTGATGTGAAGAGCTGTACTCACTGGAAAAGACCCTGATGCTGGGTAAGATTGAGGGTAGGAGGAGAAGGGGATGACAGAGGATAAGATGGTTAGACAGCATCATCAACTCAATGGAGATGAACTGGAGCAAACACCAGGAGATGGTGAAGGATAGTGAAGTCTGGCATGGTGCACTCCATGGGGTTGTAAAGAGTTGGACACAGCTTAGCAACTGAACAACAACAAAAAAGGATAGTTCCCAAGTTTCTGGCTTGACTTACCAGTTAATGGTATTTCCAATGACAGAAATAAAAACTACAGAAGATATGTCTTAGGAGAGAAAAATTGTTAGTCACAAAAGCTCAAGATTAAATCAGAAGTGAAGCATTTTATGTGCAACAAATTTTTTACCAAAAAAGACTTAAATAAAATTTAAAACTACTGATGGATCATTTAGTTGAATTTGGTGGACTTTTTTTTTTTCTTTCATAGGAACTGTTTTCACTTTTCTAATAACATGAGTGGTTTGTTCACTTTGACAAGTGATTTTAAAAACAAATTTGTGATGTAAGAAAATAAATAGCAATTAGCTCCTGTGTGGAACCTGATTATTAGCTTAACAATTCACAGAAGCTAAAGATGCACAATAGTAAGGGTGAATAGGATTAGGACCACAGTGACAACACCAGACTACCACTTTGTGTTTCAGAGCATGAAATTCACTTATATTTAAGGTTCAATATTTTTTAATGCAAAGACAAAATAGATGGTAACACAGAACCCAATCCATACAATGGTTTCACTCATTAACTTCGAAAAATCTACCACTCAAAGTAAGATTTTTCTTAGTTAATTTATATTTATGTGAGATAAACTGAAGGCAAGCTTTTGTGGACCCTTCCATTTCCCTTTAAAGAATGGGTCTTCTCCATGATGTTATTAAAATCAGCCAAAAGGATTAATATCTCTTCAAAGCAGAAGGGAAAAAAAAAAGAAAACCATATTTTCAGGTGTTCCACTAAGATCTTTTCACTGTACTGAAACACTAAAAGATGTAAGTCATTGTTTTGATGAATTTGTAGGAGAGAAAGTGGTCTCCCCGTCCTACTCCTCCGCCATCTTGGCTCCTCCCCCCAGTGTGGACATTTCTTAAAAAACTGGAAATAGAACTGCCATATGACCCAGCAATCCCACTCCTGGCATACACACTGAGGAAACCAGATCTGAAAGAGACACGTGCACCGCAATGTTCATCGCAGCACTGTTTATAATAGCCAGGAAATGGAAGCAACCTAGATGCCCAACAGCAGATGAATGGATAAGGAAGCTGTGGTACATATACACCATGGAATATTACTCAGCCGTTAAAAAGAATTCATTTGAACCAGTCCTAATGAGATGGATGAAACTGGAGCCCCTTATACAGAGTGAAGTAAGCCAGAAAGATAAAGAACATTACAGCATACTAACACATATATATGGAATTTAGAAAGATGGTAACGATAACCCTATATGCAAAACAGAAAAAGAGACACAGAAATACAGAACAGACTTTTGAACTCTGTGGGAGAATGTGAGGGTGGGATATTTCAAAAGAACAGCATGTATACTATCTATGGTGAAACAGATCACCAGCCCAGGTGGGATGCATGAGACAAGTGCTCGGGCCTGGTGCACTGGGAAGACCCAGAGGAATCGGGTGGAGAGGGAGGTGGGAGGGGGGATCGGGATGGGGAATACGTGTAAATCTATGGCTGATTCATATCAATGTATGACAAAACCCACTGAAATGTTGTGAAGTAATTAGCCTCCAACTAATATAAAAAAAATAAATTTAAAAAATAAATAAATAAAATTTAAAAATAAATAAATAAATAAATAAAAGATGTAAGTCAGCCCTCAGGACGTATCACAAAGTCACCATCACCAGCAGAAATAGTAATAACCACCTTCTCCATAAGTCAATCATAGACACTGTCTTTATATTAGATAGTACACTCTTTCTTACGTTTGCTGCAAAAGTTGGTAGAAGCCCTTGTTAAAGCTCTTTCAACGTAGTGGCCTTAGAATTTTTAGAGTAACTGATGTTACTGGACTTAGCATACCAGCTTTGCTATTTCTGGGAAAGATGTTTCCAGAGCTTAGTGCTTATAAGTCCACTGTGTTTAGAGCTGAAATATTAAGTGACTTTGGAAGTATTGGGTCTTCTCTGATAGCTCAGCTGGTAAAGAATCCTCCTGCAATGCAGGAGACCCAGGTTCAATTCCTGAATTGGGAAGATACCCTGGAGAAGGGAAAGGCTTCTTACTCCAGTATTCTGGCCTGGACTGTATAGTGTATGGGGCCCCAAAGAGTGGGACACAACTGAGCAAATTTCACTTTCACTTTGGAAGTATTGACTTTGAGCTTGATTAACACTTCCTGTGAGAAGTTTTAAGAAGGGGGCAGTGTTGCAACCAGCATAACCAAAAACAAAGTGCTTGCTTCACAGGCAGTTCAGCCTGCATGCTTCTAGAGCATACACATGACTTTGGTGAATCAGGCATTTGAAACTTTTCTGATAAACTTTCTAAATAATTATCAAAATGTCATTTGAACCTGATAGACTAACCAGTGAAAATATAAGGAAAATTACTGACTTTAAGCATCCTGTTGTCAGGAGGTGCTATGAATATAAAGAAAAGATAAATGTCTTCCACAATAATACTGTCCCAATGTAAAAGAAATCCATCCTAGCTAGATTTTAGCTGGGTAGGAAAAAAGCAATTTTAGAGATAGTTAATACACTTCAGTCTCCCAGTTTAACTTACTTTCACTAGGCTTTTTTTTTCTTTTTGTGTGTGATAGCTCTATTATTTTATTATTCCTCAGCTTTTCAGTTTTATTTGTTTGCTTACAAGATGTATCTTGCCAATCTATAGGATTTTTTCTGGAAACTGCTATGGGCAGAGGAGCCTGGCAGATTATAGCCCATGGAGTCACAAAGAGCTGGACACAACTGAGCACACATCAACCTGCAGAACTTTTGTTCCAGTGTGATGATGCTTGGTAAAGTACTACGGGCATCACTGTTGGAACTTCATCATGTTATATCATCTCAGAGAACTGTGGAAAACCTTGTCTCAATGTGTTGTAGGGTCAAGTAGTACCCTCAGTATCACCTGCATTGTTAGGCATGCAGAATCTCAGGTGCTTATTAGACACTGAATCAGAGATCTGCATTTTAACAAGATCCTCAGATTATTCATAGGCACATATTTAAAAGCACTACTCTAAATATTGAAAAGCACTGACCTAAAGGATTAAAATTAAAATTACTTAAGTAAAATAACCATAATACTTCCTGGTTGATGTTTAATATTTCCTTCCCTTTCTTAACTAATTCAGAAAATGAATTAACCCATTTTCCCTTCATTTTAGCAAACTCTCCTTCTTTTATCTCTATTTGTTATCATCACACACAACAAAAAAAGAACCACCACTACCATAAATACCAATAACAAAAACAGACATTAAATTCTTGCTGGAGATACAAATACAAGCCACAGTCCCTGAGCTAGAATGCAAGATGCTTTCGAACTGTGGTGCTGGAAAAGGCTCTTGAGAGTCCCTTGGACTGCAAGGAGATCCAACCAGTCCATCCTAAAAGATATCAGTCCTGGGTGTTCATTGGAAGGACTGATGCTAAAGCGGAAACTCCAATACTCTGGCCACCTCATGCGAAGAGTTGACTCATTGGGAAAGACCCTGATGCTGGGAGGGATCGGGGGCAGGAGGAGAAGGGGGATGACACAGGATGAGATGGTTGGATGGCATCACCGACTTGATGGACATGAGTTTGAGTAAACTCCGGGAGTTGCTGATGGACAGGGAGGCCTGGCGTGCTGCGATTCATGGGGTCGCAAAGAGTAGGACACGACTGAGCAACCGAAATGAACTGAGCCCATTCTGGGAATTTTATCCTCAGAACAAACACATCTTAATAATTACCAATGATTTTAACCCATTTGTTAACAAATCAATCAATAATTTCAATAGAGAATCTGCGTAAGTTTCCTCTTGTTATTTCCTGTACAAATTCTATCATCATGCAGGGGTAGCTTCAATCATTTCCTTCTAAATCTATAGGATACATATCATAAAAGAACATGATCTCTTTCATTTCTGCTCAATCTGCCAGAACTACAAATACTTGCTCAAATTTAATCACACTAGTTTGACATCTCCATGGTGATTTTATTCTGTACTGCCATTTCCAGATCGCTTGCAAAAATGTTAGTGTTGCTGTTGTTCAGTCACTAAGTTGTGTCTGACTCTTTGTGACCCCATGGACTGCAATACACCAGGCTTCCTTGTCCTTTACTATCTCCCAGAATTTGCTCAAACTCATGTTCATTGTTGCCCTCCCCCACCCCCCACAACCTCATCCACTCAACCCTTCATAGCATCAGAGGCTTTTGCAATGAGTTGGCTCTTTCTGTCATGTAGCCAAAGTATTGGAGCCTCAGCTTCAGCATCAGTCCTTCTAATGAATATTCAGGGTTGATCTCCTTTAGGACTGACTGGTTTGATCGGCTTGCTGTCCAAGGGACTCTAGAGAGTCTTCTCCAGCCCCATGGTTCAAAAGCATTAATTCTTCAGCACTCAGCCTTCATTATGGTCCAGATTTCACATCTGTACATGACTACAGGAAAAGTCATTGCTTTGAAATAGATGGACCTTTGTTGGGAAAGTGATGTCTTTGCTTGTTAATATGCTGTCTAGGTTTGTCATAACTTTACTTCCAAGGACCAAGCATCTTTTAATTTTATGGCTGCAGTCACCATCCTCAGTGATTTAGGAGTCCAATACAGTCTGCCACTGTTACCATTTTTCCCCCATCTATTTGTATGAAGTGATGGGATGCCATGATGTTAGCTTTTTGAATGTTGAGTTTTAAGCTTTTTTACACTCCTCTTTCACTTTCATTAATATACTCTTTAGTTCCTCTTCACTTTCTGCCATTAGAGTGGTGTCATCTGCATATCTGAGGTTATTGATATTTCTCCCAGCAATCTTGACTCCAGCTTGGGATTCATCCAGCCAGGCATTTTGCATGATGTACTCTGTGAAGTACATTTGTAAGGCATCCTGAGACAATCATTTTGCCTTTCTGCATTTCTTTTTCAGCTTCAGGTCTTTTTGCTCACTGTATACAGATTCCCCATATTTGGCTGCAAAAAATATCATCAATCTGATTTAAGTATTGACCATCTGGTGATGTCCAGGTATAGAGTCATCCCCAGTGTTGTTGGAACAGAGTGTTTGCTATGACCAATGAATTCTCTTGGCAAAACTCTGTTAGTCCTCGCCCTGCTTCAGTTTGTACTCCAAGGTCAAACTTGCCTGTTACTCCAGGTATCTCTTGACTTCCTACTTTTGCATTCCAATCTCCTATGATTAAAAGGGCATCTTTTTTGGTGTTAGTTCTAGAAGGTCTTGTAGGTCTTCATAGAACCATTTGACTGACTTCTTTGGCATTAGTTTTGAGGCACAAATTGGATTACTGTGATGTTGAATGGTTTGCCTTAGAAACAAACCAAGATCATTCTGTCATTTTTTAAGACTGCACCCAAGTATTGCATTTTGGGCTCTTTTGTTGAATATGAGGGCTACTCCATTTCTTCTAAGGGATTCTTGCCCACTGCAGTAGAAATAATGGTCAATGAAATTAAATTCATCTATTCCCATCCATTTTAGTTCACTGATTCCTAAAATGTCAATGTTCACTCTTGCCATCTCCTGCTTGACCATGTTCAATTCACCTTGATTCCTCAACCTAACACTCCAGGTACCTAATGCAATATTGTTCTTACAGCATCAGACTTTACTTTCTCCACCAGACACATTCACACCTGGGCATTGTTTCTGCTTTGACACAGTCTCTTCATTTTTTCTTGAGTGATCTCTCAGCTGTTCCTTAGGAGCATGTTGGGCATCTACCAACCTGGGGGGCTCACTTTTTGTGTCACATCCTTTGCCTTTTCATGGAACCCCCTGAACAGTTATTGCACTAGAAGTCCAACAATTTTTTTTTCTATCAAGTCCTGATTAAAAAGGTTTTCCTATATCCAAGCTACTTACATATATTATAAAAATGTTCTTACAACAAATGTACCTCTCAATCTTTTATTAATCCATGAAAAAAAATTTTAACATGTCATTAGGCAAAATGTTCTTCTATAGAAGTCATTAGTTTTCCTCCATAACATATGTTTCCTTCTTTAGTTTTCTGTGATACTAAGACTTAAAAAGTGATCTTGACATTGTACAAAGTCAAAACTCTTTTTTATTTTTTTAATAGATGAACTGTTACGTTGTAATACATGTGCTCATCCCAGAGGAGAGGATTCTTTATTCTTCCCCTTGCTACTCAGTAGATTTTAACTTTACAACACTTAAGAGATGCATATTATCAAATGGCTGCTAAAGACTCATTTAAGAAGCTCCTACTTCTGTGTGTGAAGAATGTTTTATAATATATATTTTAAAAATTTTACATATGCATATTCACTTTTAGAAATGTACTGTAATGAAATAACCAAAGATGTATGTTTAAATTCAACTTAACAACACCACAGTAGTGTTTAATAAATAAATAGTACATAATAAATGACCAAAATGAAGGTTGGTTAGGTAAATTATAATTCAGCTTTTTAATGAAATACAATTATGCCATGAAGAGTTACATTGCAGGACAAGATTTAAAAACATGAGGAGGGTTCAAGGCGTTTGAAGCGAAAGAAAAGATTAATGATAGGAGTGTGATACAATTTAGTTTTATGTGTAGAGATATCTATCTATCACTGAATAATCTAAAAAGGATGGATACCAAAGTATTATTCTATTATTTCTGGCAGAAAAATTATAAGAAATTTTATATTTTTAAATTTATTCTTGTTTGCTCAAGAAATGAATTCCATTTCTTAAGATGGGAGGAGTGAAGCTCTATTAGAGTTATTCAAAATCCTCCTATTCAACATCTCTGTTTATTTCACAAGCTCATTTCAATTATGAATAAAAGTATGAGCAGCATGTAACAATACCCAATTTTAAATTATAAGAGGATTAAATAAGTGTTTTCTTCTATGGCTCATGGTGAAATAAGGGAATCAATGAAAATTCCTGAATTATCTTTATTCAAAATTTAGCTCAATCTTCTTGAGACATATATTTGTTTTCCAGCATTTTAATTTTGTTCTAACTACTTTTGAGCTAAATGAAAGACCTATTCTATGTACCAGCTCCATCACTAGTTTTATTTACTGCCTCAGCCCTGAGACAACTTAATGCAAAAGATTTAATGATATTTTAGGATTTACTTTACATAAAAAAGTGACTCAAGTTTTCACCAGTTATAATGTCCCTCTTGGTATTAAATATTTTAATATGCTAACTATGAAAGATACGGGATGACCAGGTTACTAGCAAATGACCAGCCTTCTATTGAATTTTCTTCTCCTTTGTACCAGGTAGCTTATTAACCTATGAAATCCCTTCTCCTCTAATATAGGCAGGAAATCTTTACTCAAGACCTGATGTTGAACATTTTCTAATTCTTGAGAAGATCATGTCTCAGGGGTATGTAAAAGGATAACTAATCATTACAAGTTAAGTTTGAGTTGCTGAAGACTGCAAACATTGCTTTGGTTCATTTCCTATCTCAAGGATTTTGTGAATATGTAACTCAAAAACCAAGCTAGAGGAGTATTTTAATAAGTGTAAACTGACATTGCTTTTGTAGAAAATTAAAAACAAGTCCCTATCCTATTTGTACTAATATAGTCTAGATTCAAGCTAAAAAATCTCTTGAGTATCCCATACACTTAACTTATATGGACTCATTGGAAAAGACCCTGTTGCTGTGAAAGAGTGAAAGCAAAAGAAGCAGGTGGGAGGGGATGAGATGGTTGGAGAGCATCACCAACTCAACGGACATGAATCTGAACAAAGTCCAGGAGACAGCAGAGGACAGAGGAGCTTGGTGTGCTGCAGTCCACTGGGTCATAAAGAGTAGGACATGACTTAGTGACTGAACAACAACAAACTTATATGATCATGAGTGAATAAGCTATTATTCCAGAAAAAATGAAGTCAGCACTCAGTTTTAATCTATGGATAATTGTTCTTGGTTTGCTTTTATCTAAAGTCTACAGTCTAATAAACAAAAAGTGTCAGAAGAAAATTTAGTCTAGCTATACTGTTAAATAATGTCAACAACTTGATTACATTTCATGTAAATAGAAAATATGTATTGTGTACTTATTATTTTAAATTTTCCAGGACCAAATAAACTAAGTGTTCTATTGCCCTCCTACTGATTTGGGAAAGATTAATGTAGTAAGGCATTATCTTCTAGTTGGAAAGCATAAAAAGATGAGGATAGTTGTTCCTGTAAATAATCATAATATAGTACAGACCTCTCTCACAGTGACATAACAAAATACATTTGGATGTGAATTTTAAATATAGAGAAAAAATTAGAGATGAATGGATAGGACACTTTCTTCTTTTAAGATTTTACATACTGAAATAAAACAAAATACAAATATTAAAAAAAAAAAAAAAACAGAATACATAGCTTTAAAATCACCATGACCACAACCACATTTAGAAAGGGAAATATTGCCAGGACTTACATATCTCTGTATTCTTGTTTTCTTTATAATTGCACTGCATATATGTGAGTATGGGTATTAGTCACTCGGTAGTGTCCAACTCTTCAACCCCATGGACTGTAGCCCAGACTACAGACTCCTCTATCCATGGAATTATCCAGACTCCTCTGTCTATGGAATTATCCAGACAAGAATACTGGAGTGGGTAGCCATTCCCTTCTCTAGGGGATTTTCCTGACCCAGGGTCTAACCCAGGTCTCCTGGATTGCAGTTGAATTCTTTACCATCTGAGCCATAGGGTCGCAAATAGTCAGACATAACTGAGCGACAAACACATAAACCACCAGGGAAGCCGGCATATATATGCATTTCTAGACACTATATGAGTCAGATACAACTGAGCTGAACAGATGATAAACAGGAGTTTGAACGAACCCTGGGAGACAGTGAAGGACGGGGAAGCCTGGCAGGCCATAGTTCATGCGGTGCAGAGTCGGACATGACTTAGTGATGGAAAAACAAGAACAACGAGTTTTCTTTTACCTGTTTCTGAAATTTACAAAAGCAGAAAATCCTATGTTTAGCTCTTTAGTCAATACTATTCTTCTAAGATTCATTCAGGTGGTCATAGGTAAATATGTCATTAATTTTGTTTGATTTTTTCCTATTATATAAATATAATGCAAATTCTACTGTCAAATCATTTTTTATTTCTATTTTGGGGCTATTACAATTAATCTGCTATAAACATTTTCTACATATCTCCTCATGCTTGTATGCCTAAATCTCTTCAGGCTATCTATCTGAGAGTGAAATTATTGGGTCATAGAGTATATGCACCACTTGCTTCAGGAGACAGTGCCAAACATGTTACCATGAACAAATGTCCATCCATAATTCAAACTCCTAGCAACCTACGAGTATTCTTGATATTCAACATCATTACCAATTCTTATTATTGTTAGCCTTTTAAATTTTAGCCATTCTAAAATAATACTTCTAAACTGAAGTAATACAATTGTGGTTTTGTTTAGTTATTAGAGATCCCTGGTAACTAAAGAAGTTAGACATGTTTTCTACATGCTTATAGGACATTTGAATTTTGTCCTTTTTGAATAACATATTTAAGTCACCTGTCCATTCCCATTTTTGACTGGTTTTTGTCTTTTTATATTTTATATGTTTATATATATATATGTATATAATATATAACATCTATATAAATATGGTATTCATACACTATACATAGACAGGTATGCTATATATGTTTATATCTATATATTCTGGATATGAGCCCAATGTCATGTATATAATTTGCAAATATATTTTCCCATGTGGAAGCATGTATTTTCACTCATATAATTGTAGGCTGATAACAGTCCATGGGGTTGCAAAGAGTCGGACATGATTTAGCAACTAAACAACAACAATAGGCCTGTAGTTTTGATGTAGTACAATAATTCCTTATTTTTTTAGTGCTCTTTGCTCCCCATTAAAAAAAATTGTTTTTATCACAAGAACCTGAACATATTCTTCTACATTATCCTTTAAAAGCTTATTTTTTGCCTTTCACATTTATTAATCCACATAGAACTGGTACTTGTGTAGAGTATAAAGTAGAATTCAAGTTTTATTTTCTTTCATATGTATTTCATTGTCACAGCATTGTTTACTGAAAACAACATGTCAGTTATTTGTAGTGTCAAATAATCATAATGAAGGTGTATTTCCTCATCTCTAGTCTGTTTATGCTTGATCCAGTACATTATGATCTTAGTTACTATAGCTTCATAAACCTTGTTAAGTCTCGAAGAGCAAATACTTCCATATTATACATACTTCATTTAGATTAGGTTAAATGCAGTAGCAGTAAGCTACCCTAAATTGCAGAGGCCTGAAACAACAGAGCATTTGTATTGGTCTCATTATATATGTCCATTTTGCGTTGTCTAGGAGAATCTACTTGATATCTTCTAATTTTGTGACCCATGCTGACAGAGTAGCCAATCTCCTGCACACAGTGTTGCTAATTATCTTGATAGAGGGAAGGAGTAAGAGAATATGAAATTGTTCACTGGCTCTAAAGCTTCCACCCAGAAGTAGCACATTGCATATTTGCATTTATTGACAAGTAAGCCACATGGCCAATCATCACCTCAAGCAGAGGGGGAAAGAAAATATTTGATGTATAATATTAATGAACTTACTTCTAATAACCTATTCTTGCCCCTTTGCTTTTCTACATCAACTTTCTCATTAGTTTCTAAAGTCCAATAAAAATCTTCTTAAGATTTTGATTGGTACTGCATTAAATGTATACAACAATCTGGGGATATTGGCCAGTTCTCTAATATTGGGTACTACAATTCATGACATGTATGTTTGTAAATAAATAAACACACACATGCATATATATATGTACTATGTATATATATTTACACATGCATATGTACAGCATATTTTTGGTTTTCTGCATAAAAAAATTTTGTACAATGTTTTGTTAAATCATTCCTGTGTATTTGATAAATGTGATGTTATTGTATGTATATATTTTATAAAAGTTAATTTCTAACAATTTTTTACCAGTTCATAGGATTGCAATTGATGTTTTTATATTGACCTTTTATTCAGACACTTGGTTAGCTCATCTATTAATTATAATTTGATTTTGCATTCATTTGTGTTTCCTATATATGCAATCATGAGAATTTCTCTTCTTCCTTTCCAATTCATATATCATTCTTTTTCTTAATTTTGTTTCTTATCAGAACTTCTAGAACAATGTTAAATAATGTATCATAGCAGATATCTTTGACTTATTCCTAATTTAAAAGGGAAAGCTTTAATATATCATTAACTTAGATGTTTGTTGAAGATATCTTCCCCCAAATGTCCTTTATCATGTGAGGAAAATTTCCATTGATTCTTAATTGGCTAAAATGCCAATTTAGTCTGATATTTTTTCTGCATGTATCTTGAATGACAACACAATTTTTTTTTCATTTAGTTAATATGGTAAATAACAGTAATTAATTTCTGAGTGTTAATACAATCTTGCATCCTTGAATAAAAACATCTTTGCGTGATGCTTAATTTGTAATGTTTCTAGTTGGTGGAAATGTATTGCCCTTTTTATATATTGTTGGTTTTGGTTTGCTAGTATCTGTTAAGGATTTTTTTTTTTTTTTGGCTTCATATTCCTGAAGGATGTTTTTCTGTTATTTTTTTTTTGTATGATGTATTTTTTTTTGTATAAAGAATTTTTTTTTTTCCGTATAATGTTTTTAAAAGCTTCTGGTATTAGGATTATGCTGATCTCACTTGAACAGTGATTCTTCCTCCTGCTTTTGCTTCTGTTTTTTTTGTTTGTTTGTTTGTTTGTTTTTTAATCTTTGTATAAAGATTTTTGTATAAAAATTTTTGTATAAAGATTTTAATCTTTGTATAAAGAATTTTGTATAAAGAATTTTTTTTTCCATATAATGTTTTTAAAAGCTTCTGGTATTAGGATTATGCTGATATCACTTGAACAGTGATTCTTCCTCCTGCTTTTGCTTCTGTTTTTTTTTTTTTGTTTGTTTGTTTGTTTTTTAATCTTTGTATATGATTTTTGTTATTTCTTCCTGGACTATTTAATAGAATTTACCAGTGAAGCCATATAGACCTTATGGACCTTTACTAATAACCCCTTTTTTAAATTCCTAATATTGATGATCTGGGTTTGCTCCCTTTTCTCTTGATCAGGCTAGCTAGAAATTTGTTAATTTTGTTTATACTCAACAGGGTCCAGAAGATCCGCTGGAGAAGGGATAGGCTACCCACTCCAGTATTCTTGGGTTTCCCTTGTGGCTCAGCTGGTAAAGAATCCACCTGCAATGCAGAAGACCTGAGTTCAATCCCTGGGTTGGAAAGATCTCCTGGAGGAGGGAACAGCTACCCACTCCAGTATTCTGGGCTGGAGAATTCCATGGGCTGTTATAGGAACATGACAGCGACTTTCACTTTCACTTTCAACAGCTTCAAATAATGAGCTGCTGGCTTTCTTTTTCCCATCTTTTTTGTTTTCTATTTTATTAATTTCTACTTTTATCTTTATTTTCTTGTATTGACTTAACCTCTTAATCACTTCCACCTTATTAAGTCAGAAGCTTGAAAGTCACTCAGTGGTGTCTGACACTTTGGGACCCCATGGACTATACAGTCCATGGAATTCTCTATGCCAGAATACTGGAGTGGGTAGCCTTTCCCTTCTCGAGGGGATTTTCCCAACCGAGAGATTGAACCCAGGTTTCACACATTGCAGGCGGATTCTTTACCAGCTGAGCTATCAGGGATTGTTATCAGCTATCTAAGGCAGAAGCTTAGATCATTACTTTTTGATTGCTCTTTGTTTCAAACATAAGCATTTAAATCTATAATGTTTCTCTAAGTATGACTTTAGCTTCATCCCACAAATTATGACATACTGTATTTTCACTATCACTCAGTTCAAAATATTTTTTATATTGTGCACGTTTTGACCCCATGAATCATTTCAAAGTGCTATTTAATTTTCAAATATTTGAAGTTTTCTTCAGTATCTTATCATCATTGATATCTGACTTAATCACGGTATGGTCAAAGAACTCACTTATATGATGCTGATCACTTTTTAATTTATTGCAACATCTATGAACTTACATAGAGTCTAATTTGATGAATTCACTATGTATATTTGAAAAGAATATATATTCTCTAGTTGCATGTAGTTTACTATATTTATAAAAGATTGTTAATAATTCAAATATTTTATGTCTTCATTGAGTTTTGTCTAAATGTTCCATTAATTAGTAAAATAGTAGTATTAAAATTTACTACTATAATTATAGAATTATCTAGTTTTTCCTTAATTTCTGTCAATCTATGCTTCATGAATTTGAAAACTGATATTAGGCACACATGCTCTCATAATTCTTATCTCTTTCTGATGAACCTTCCCTTCATTATCATGAAACATCCCTCTTTATCTCTAACAATGCACATTGTCTTGAAGTCCACTTTATTGAAAAGTATATTTCCTCAGTCCTTCTTATGTTTAAAGATTACATGGTGTGTTATTTTCCATTTGCTTACTTTCAGTCTTTCTGTATTTTATATTTGAAGTAACATATAGTAAGAATTTGCTGTGTTGTATCAGCTCTAACATTCTCTATACCTTAATTGGAGTGTTTATATAAGGAGTCAGCAAATAATGGCCCACAGGTCAGCCATCTAATTTTGTAAAATATAAGTTTAAATCAGACACAGCCATGACCTTTCACTTACAACAAAGCTGAGTAGTTTAGACTTAGCCCATAGAGCCCTCAAGAAGAAAAAATACTCAGTATTTGTCTGAGAAAAAGTTTGCCAATCTCCAGACAGTTAGTATTAAGTAAAATTATTAGTATAACTGTTTTAGGGCTATCATTTTATTATTTTGTTGCTGTCGGTCTCCTATTTTCACTTTCCTGCCTACTCTTAAATTATTCAAATATTTTAAAGTATCTTATTGCAATTTGTATCTACTGACTGATCTTCATGACTATTGGTCTTTTGGCTGTATTTCTTTGACCAAGTATAATAATAATAATAATAATAGTTATCAATTTTATATTATTGCTATTGGTTATTCTAGAGATAATAATATGCCTAGCTAAATTTTCCTGGTCTATGAAGAGTTAGTATTGTATCACTTCACATAAAACACAGACATGTTTCTTTCTCAGTGCTTTTGCTCTACTGAATTTTAGGTTACACTTAAATTTATTGCATTAACACATGTTGAAAATTCTTTGAGACAATTTTAACTTTCTTAAATTTAAGCAGAAAAACAGTTATTGTTACCGTTTATATTTATCCAAATATTTATCATTTCTGTTGTTTTTTCTTCTTTCCTAAAGATCTAAGTAATAATTTTGTATAATTCCTCTTCCTTTGGCCTTTTATGTTCATTTTTTGAGCAGATTTGGCTAGTGATTAATTTTCTTAACTTTAAGATTGCTTCATTTCTTAACAATATTTTCAGTGGATATAAAATCATGATTTGACAGTTTTCTAACCACTATAAAACACTGTTCCACTGTAGTCTAGGGGGTATTATGCTTAGTGAAATAAGGCTGACAGAAAGACAAATACTGTATGTTATTATTTATATGTGAAATCTAAAAAGTAAAACAAATGAATGACTATCACAAAGCAGAAACAGATTAACAGATATACAGAACTAACATGTGGTGACCAGTGGGGAAAGGAAAGGAGGAAAATTCATGATAGGTGCAGGGAATTAAAAGGTAAAAATTATTATGTATAAAATAAACAAGCTGCACAGGAAATACAACCAATATTTTATAACTTTAAATGGAGTATAATCTATAAAAAATATTAAATCACTATGTTGTAACCTACACTTCAATTAAAGTAAAACAAAACGCTGTGTCCCAGTATACAATGTCATTTTTCTTTAATTATTTTAAAGATTTTCTTCATCTTTGGATTTTAGCAATTTGATTATAATTTGCCTAGTATACCTAGTTTTCTTTGAGATTATCCTTTTTGGGGTTTGGTGAGCTTCTTGCATCTATAAACTTACAACCTTCATATACACACACACATACATATATATGTGTATACACACACATACACACACACATACTGTTTTTGAATTGTCCATATATGTATGCATACTTCAGGTTATTCTGAGAGTTGTAAAAGTTCATTCATTCATAGGATTAGGGATTCTTCTGCAGACTTTTTGTTTACTCTGGGACTTCTTACTAACTCTATAGCCTCTGGGGACTTTCGTTGTTTCCCTGGCCAGAAACATGGGTTTCCTATCTATCAGAGTTTTAGCCACACAGACCATTACCACCATCTCCATGGTATTTCACAGCTGTGTCCCACCCTTGAGGTAAGTCCACAAGAGAAAATTTTAAACACACACATACATGGAAACTCAATCATGTGCAATTGCTTCAAGTTTTAACTGTCTTCTAACACCTGCCTGTTTTTTGCTGTTACTGATAGTTTGTTTTTTCCATTTCAACTTAAAATTAAAGAGTTGTTATTGTATTTCTTTGGAGTTTTTAGCTGGGATCCTTTAAAAGTAGGGTCTACAGTGAACTTAAACCACCATGCCAAAACCAAAATTATTTTTTATGGTTATTATTTAACGGTAATTATTCCACGGAGGAGCCTGGTAGGCTGCAGTCCATGGGGTCGCTAAGAGTCAGACATGACTGAGGGACTTCACTTTAACTTTCCTGCATTGGAGAAGGAAATGACAGCCCACTCCAGTGTTCTTGCCTGGAGAATCCCAGGGACGGGGGAGCCTGGTGGGCTGCCGTCTATGGGGTCGCACAGAGTTGGACACGACTGAAGTGACTTAGCAGCAGCAGCAGCAGCAACACAAATAGCTTATAATTTATATAGGGATTTAATATATACATTTATTTCAGAAGTTGGCTTATAATATTTCTACTGAAATGACCTTGTCTAGTTACAGGGTCTTACAGAACAAGTTGGGGGTGTCTTCCCTCTCTTGTTCTAATTTTTAGTGGAATTTATGGAATATTTATATTTTATCATTCTTAAATAGTTATAAGAAATCACCAGTAAAACCAAGGCTAGAGTTTTCATTGCAGACAGGTTTGTTAATTATACATTCAATTTTGTTAATACTTACAGGACTTTTTTATACTTTTAATTGCTACTTGTATCAGCTTTAATAAGCTGTATTTTTCCTAAAATGTATCCACATTATCTAAACTCCCAAATTTTTCAGTATAAAATTGTTCATAATATTCTCATTATATTTTTTTAATCTAGAAGAGCTATAATGATCTCTTCTTTATGTCCCTGATACACTGGTGATTTCTAAATCTATTATTCTGGATCAATTTCATTGTAGGTTTATTAGTTTTATTAGTCTTTAAAATTAACATTTGTTGATTTCATGTTTGCTTCTACCTCATAATTTCTCTCACACCATTTACAAAAATAAATTCAAAATGGACTAGGGACTTAAGTGTAATACCTGAAAGCATAAAACTTCTAGAAAAAACACAGGCAGTGTGTACTCTTTGATACTGATCTTAGTAATATTGTTTTTTGGATATGTCTCAAGCAAGAGGAACAAATGCAAAAATAAACAGATATTACTCCATCAAACTAAAAAAACTTTTGCAGAGTGAAGAAAACTATCAATAAAATTAAAGGCTACTTACTGAATGGGAGAAAATATTTGCAAATGATATGACCAATAAATGGTTAATATGCAAAATGTACAAAGAAAGCATACAATTCAACATTAAAAAACAAACAAACTTGATTTGAAAATGGGAAGAAAATCTGAATACAATTTTTTCCAAAAATACATACAGATGGTCAACAGGCACCCAAAAAGATGTTCAATATTACTAAGCATCAGGGAAATGAAAATCACAAGGAACCCTTATACACTGTTGGTGGGAATGCAAATTGGTAGTGACATTATGGAACACAGTAAGAAGGTCCCTTAGAAATTTAAAAATAGAACTACTATACAATGTAGTAATTTCACTTTCTGGATATTTATCCAAAGAAAACCAAAGCACTAATTCAAAAAGAGATAGATACCCCTATGCCCATTACAGAATTATTTACAATAGCCAAGGTAAGGAATATAATTTGGACACAATGGAATATTATTCAATCATAAAAAAGAATTAAATCTTGACATTTATGACAACGTGGATAGGCCTAAAGAATATTATGTTTGGTAAAAAACGTAAGATAAAGACAAATACTGGATGATTTCACTTACAAGTGGAATCAAATAAATAAATAAATGAACAAACATAACTAAACAGAAGCAAAGTCATAGATACAGAGAACCAACAGATGGTTGTCAGAGGGGAAGGAGTCACGGGGAAGAGAGAATAGATGAGGGAAATTAAGAGATACAAACAGAGCTGCAAAACAAATGAGTCATGGGTATGAAATGTACAATGTGGAGAATATAATCAGTAATTATGTAATGTGCTTGTATGACAGATGATAACTAGACTTATCATGGTGATCACTTTGAAATATAAAGAAATATTATATTACTATGTTGTGTATCAGAAACTAATATAGTGATGTAGATGAATAATTCTTCGAAAACAAACAGACTCATAGAAAGAGATCAGATTTGTGGATACTAGATGCAAGGAATGGGGAAAGAGAGAATTAGATGAATTCAGTCAAAAGGTACAAAGTTCCAGTTACAAGATAAATAGGTACTAGGGATGCAAAGTAGAACATTATAAATATAATTAATGCTGCTGTATGTTATATATGAAAGTTGTTAAGAGAGTAAAACCTAAGAGTTCTTACCACAAGGAAGAAACTTTTTTTCTATTTCTTTAAATTTGTATCTGTATGAGATGATGGACGTTCACTAAATTTATTGTTGTAGTCATTTCATGATGTAAGTCAAATCATAATGCTGTATAACTTAAATTTTTACAGTGCTGTATATAAATCATACTTCAGTTAAAACTGAAGAAAAAAATCGGACAATACACTTGTAAAGTTTTCTATTCTCTTCCAATGGTTTTGTAAATTTTAACTTATATGATTTGAGGACACATAATTTAAGTGCATAAGGTAAAGAATCTGCCTGGAATTCAAGAGACTGGGGTTCAGTCCTTGAGTTGGGAAGATCCCCTGGAGGAGGACATGGCAAACCACTCTAGTATTCTTACCTGGAGAGTCCCATGGACAGAGCAGTGGGCAGGCTACAGTCTATGGGCTCATAGAGAGTCAGACATGACCGAGTGACTAACACTTTTCTTACAAGTATCTAGGTAAGGATATATTTATAGTTATCCATCTTCAATTTTTTTTTTTTTAGAATTTTTAAATCTATTATTGGTTTAGGGTAATTCTCAGCCAAAATCTTCTTTAATGTTCATTCTCTACTCTCATTCCGAGACTTCAACAATAAGTATGTTAGACCTTCATCTTCTATTTTTAATAGCTGTTACTCTTCCTTTTGCATTTCAATCCTTTGTCTCTTTGTATACATTCTGGGCAGTACTGTGTGGCCTATTTCCCAGTGTTATGTTTACCTGCACATAAGATTATTTAACCCATTAAATGAGCTCATGATTTCAGCTATTAATATTTTATTTTTTATTTCCAACATTTCTATTTGGTTGTTTTTTAAAATGTAGTATATCACTTTCTATAAGTTATAGTTCTCGTATTTAATCTTTTTTTAAAATCCCACTGTACATAAAAGCATAGACTCCTTTCTTTCTTTCTCCTTGCTTTCCTTTTTTCCTTAAGTTTCTGGTATCTTTCTGAGGATGAGTCCCTCTAAACCTGATTTTCTCTGCTGAGTTTATGACTAACTCTCTCGGGACTTTCCTGGTGTTACAGTGAGTAAGACTCTGTGCTTCCACTGCAGGGAGCTCGGGTTCAAGCCCTGGTCAGGGAAGTTCAGCATGCCAAGCAGTGTGGCCAAAAAACTTAAACAAAACAAAGAAATAATAAACTGGAAAGAGTTCTGCAATGAAAGTTAACAAAATTAAAAAGTAATGATAAAAAAGAAAAAGGTGGAAGTTTAAACAAAAACAAGAAAAACCTCTCTACCCAAAATATTCCTTCTCCCCAACACCCATTCCCCTCAATATTCAGTTCAGTTCGGTTCAGTTGCTCAGTCATGCCCGACTCTTTGTGACCCCATGAATAGCAGCACGCCAGGCTTCCCTGTCCTTCAACATCTACTGGAGTTCACTCAAACTCATCCATTGAGTCGGTGATGCCATCCAGCCATCTCATCCTTTGTCATCCCCTTCTCCTCCTGCCCCCAATCCCTCCCAGCATCAGGGTCTTTTCCAATGAGTCAACTCTGCATGAGGTGGCCAAATTATTGGAGTTTCAGCCCCTCAATATTGAGGGGTATCAAAAAAAGGAAAATCAAAATAGCATACTAGCCCTTGTTTTCATGTTCTTTAAACTAAGAGGTTTTTGCTTTAGTCTTCTAGGCTTCCCTTGAGTCTTTAAGGGCTGACTCAAGAGTTAATGAGTATAAAATGTAAAGATGTAGAAACAAAGAATACTTACTGGGCCAGAAAACTGGTAAGAATTTAGACTATAACTAGCCACATAACAGTCATTGAACTCCCAGATCCCTAAAAGTTATAGATAAAGGTCTGACACACATTTTTAAAGCTGTTTTCACAGAAAGCAGACACCTGCCAGATGAAAATAGCTGACCCAATACAGGTTGAAATCAAATGATTAGAGAGGCTCGAAACTTCCCCTTGATGCCAACCATCTGAGAACTGAGCTCAAGCTGAACACGCACTCTGCAGCCCACCTCCCTCACACTGCCTTTAAAAATTTTGCTTCCTAATCAGCAACTTGGAGATGGTCTTGGGACATTAGTCCTCCATCTTCCCACATTGCTGACCTCTAGAATAAAACAACTTTTCCTTTCCATCAACAGTTGTCTTTCAAATGTTGACCTTTCAAGTGGCAAGCAGTGCAATTTGGGTCCAATGCTGACCTTGTCTGTTTACAGTTGTGCTTCTACTTCTGTATTTTTTTCCTCTAATATGTCTTTGTTCATGTAATTTTAGTCCTATGTGTGCTATGTTCTTTGATATGTTGAGAACTTTATCTGAACAATATTCATTTAAATAATTTGAGACCCAGGATGATGTTTCCATCTGAAGGATTTTCATGGTATCCTGGGCAGTATCAATCCAGGACTGATTTAGCCCAATCTTAGGGACTGAGAATGTTTTCTTGCTATCCAAATAACTTTAAAATAGGCCCCCATCTATGTAGGGGATGGTTTAATTTTGTTTCACTTTTATTTCTATATATAGTTCTTCAAGGTCCCAGTCCTTTGGCGTTCCTTACTTTGACTTTTATTCCATATTCTTGAGGTATTTTCAAAGATTCTGTTTAGTCTCTCATTGGCTTTCCAGAACTTCAAATGACTTTAGGTTAGTGTTAGCATGCTTAGGAAATAAAAATTTGAAATTCCTGGTTACTTTTACATTTCAGTCAAACACTGATTCTTTTAGTGTGAGTATTCCCCATGGAATATTTGGGAGATACTTATACTTGAAAGAAACACTGTTTATCCTGCTTGTCTGAAATTCACGTGTAACTGTGCATCCTGTATTGTATGTGATAACCCTACCCCTAGGTAAAAAGTGACTAGAATGACTGAATCATTTCCCTGAATTTCCATTTTCATCTAGGTAAAGCCCAGTCCAACCTCAACATTTTATTAATATTTGATATTTTTAATATATTTAAACATTAGCTTGTCCAGTTATTTTAGTTATCTTCAGTGAGAAGTTTAGTCCAAATTACCTAATCTAACATAAGCAGAATCAGAAAGTTAATATCCCATTTTCTAGATGTTTAATCCACCCATCCATCAAATACACCAAAGATTACATCAAGAAGCTTTAACATTAGAAATGATGAACATAATACTATGCATTTTTCTTTTCTTTTATTCCTACTAAGTACCTAGTAAGTATCACTTTTATGATTTGCTCGCTGCAAACAAAGATAGTGGAGGTGTTGGAATTCTGGTTGAGCTATTTCAAATCCTGGAAGATGATGCTGTGAAAGTGCTGCACTCCATAGCCAGCAAATTTGGAAAACTCAGCAGTGGCCACAGGACTGGGAAAGGTCAGTTTTCATTCCAATCCCAAAGAAAGGCAATGCCAAAGAATGCTCAAATTACTGCACAATTGCACTCATCTCACACACTAGTAAAGTAATACTCAAAATTCTTCAAGCCAGGCTTCAGCAATACATGAACCATGAACTTCCAGATGTTCAAGCTTGTTTTAGAAAATGCAGAGGAACCAGAGATCAAATTGCCAACATCCGCTGGATCATCAAAAAAGCAAGAGACTTCCAGAAAAACATCTATTTCTGCTTTGTTGACTATGCTAAAGCCTTTGACTGTGTGGATCACAATAAACTGTGGAAAATTCTGAAAGATATGGGAATACCAGACTACCTGACCTGCCTCTTGAGAAATGTGTATGCAGGTCAGGAAGCAACAGCTAGAACTGAATATGGAACAACAGACTGGTTCCAAATAGGAAAAGGAGTACGTCAAGGCTGTATATTGTCACCCTGCTTATTTAACTTAAATGCAGAGTACATCATGAGAAATGCTGGGCTGGATAAAGCATAAGCTGGAATCAAGATTGCCAGGAGAAATATCAATAACCTCAGATATGGAGATGATACCACCCTTATGGCAGAAAGTGAAGAGGAACTAAAGAGCCTCTTGATGAAAGTGAAAGAGGAGAGTGAAAAAAATTGGCTTAAAGCTCAACATTCAGAAAACTAAGATCATGGTATCCAGTTCCATCACTTCATGACAAATAGATGGGGAAACAGTGGAAACAGTGGCTGACTTTATTTTTCTGGGCTCCAAAATCACTGCAGATGGTGATTGCAGCCATGAAATTAAAAGACCCTTATTCCTTGGAAGGAAAGTTATGACCAACCTAGATAGCATATTAAAAAGCAGAGACATTACTTTGTCCACAAAGGTCCGTCTAGTCAAGGCTATTGTTTTTCCAGTGGTCATGTATGGATGTGAGAGTTGGACTATAAAGAAAGCTGAGCACAGAAGAATTGATGCTTTTAAACTGTGGTGTTGTAGAAGACTCTTGAGAGTCCCTTGGACTGCAAGGAGATCCAACCAGTCCATCCTAAAGGAGATCAGTCCTGGGTGTTCATTGGTAAGACTGATTTTGAGTATTGGAGTGGCAACTCCAATACTTTGCCACCTGATGTGAAGAGCTGAATCATTGGAAAAGACCCTTAAGCTGGGAAAGATTGAGGGCAGGAGGAGAAGGAGACGACAAAGGATGAGATGGTTGGATGGCATCACCGACTCAATGGACATGGGTTTGGGTGGACTCCGGGAGTTGGTGATGGACAGGGAGGCCTGGCATGGTGCGGTTCATGGGGTCACAAAGAGTCAGACACGACTGAGTGACTGAACTGAACTGAACTGAAGAACCTAGGATCACTTTTATCATTTGCTCAATTCAGAATTTATCTTCCAAAAGAATCATATTCTGTCTTTTTCACTGGATTAAATAATAGGTATATTGGATTGTTCACATGTTGTACATACTATAAAATGACAGAAAACTATATGCATCATTGTTACTAGCAGATCAATTTACCACAAGCTCTCTGAAATATAAAAGTATCATAAATGGGACCCAACAGAATTGATGACTAAGTGTTCTTTGAATATATGATCATTATTCATCTTTAAGCCATTATTCCCATAGATTTATGATAAGGACAAAAACTGATACATTCTATGTTTAGTATCTGGTCAAACGCATCATGAATATATGAAACATGCTTCACAGTGAGGGTCTGTTAAAATGATGATAAAGGAATAGAATGATGAGTAAATTTTCTGCAATGGTAGGGGTTTTGTTGCTCTCAACATGCCATCTGATTGACAGCAATGTCTAAGTGAAGGAATATTCTTAGTTATTTCTGGCTGTTCACAGATGAAAATGCACTGTCGAAAGTAGAGCTCCTGTATTAATCTCTTTCCTTGGCTTTCAAAATCGTTGAGTTACTCCTTTTCCTGATTATGAATGAACTATTCTTAGTCTTCTTCTTTATAAAACACTCAACTTAAGAATATTCTTATTATCAGATTATAATTTTAAAATATTTGTTTTACCTTACTGCTTTTCTGTTACTAATTTTGAGGTTCTTTATTTTATTTTATTAATTTGCTTTTGATGATTAAATCCCTGGAGAAATAGTCATTAGCTATAACAGCCAGCTAGTGGTTGAATTTATTCAAGAATTTCCAGTACATATATATATCTCATAAAATTATTTTGTCCTTCATGGTCAGTTATTCTCCTTAGCCTTGAGAATGACATTGTCAGAGATACCACAGGCTGCCAGAGAGCTGAAAATAGGTGTAAAATGAGAAAATAGGCATGGGGGAACCCTGAGACATGGATAAGCAAATCCCATCATCTGGATAAGTCTTGGGTACATTTGGCTGGAGCACTGTTTCTGGCGTTGACCTACTCGGCCTTGCTGTCAGACAGGAAGCCTTCAGTTTTGTATGGAGCAGCCAGCTCTCTGCCAACTACAATCCTTCAGAAAAAGCAAAGCACTTCCATTTTTCAATAAGTTATGTTTTTAACTGTCTTTCTTTCCCATTGTTGCCAGGACTTTTTTCATATTATAATTTTATGTTGAAGAAAGGAAATAAATGATTATTTTACTGTTTAAAGAGGCATATTAAATACTGGAAATCTTTGACACTTTTCCAGGATTCACTAGTGTTCTGCAGAATTCTGCATGAACAATGTAGCCAATAATTCTACCTTATGATAATCACTAGGTATATATTTCTACCTGTAATAAAACCCCAAATCTACTGATATTGTTAATCTGTACGTTTTTTTATTTTTCATATACCATATATGGGGCTTCCCTGGAGACTCTAATAAAGAATTCACCCATCAATGCAGGAGTTTGATACCTGGGTCAGGAAGATCCCCTGGAGAAAGAAGTGGAAACTCACTCCAGTGTTCTTGCCTAGGAAATGCCAAAGACAGAGAAGCCTGATGGGCTACAGTCCATGGGGTTGCAGTTGCAGAGTCAGACACGACTTAGCGATGAAATGTGTGTGTGTGTGTGTGTGTGTGTGTGTGTGTGTGCGTGTGCATGTGTGTGTGTGTGAGTGTGTGTGAGAGAGTGTGTGTGTGCATGTGTGTGTGCATGTGCTTGTGTGTGTGTGTGTGTGTGTGTGAGCTTGGGTATATGCATGCAGTGTGTTTCATGTTGTTACTCAAGTAATGAATAACTGGATAAATATTTTAAATATCTGACAACCTCATCAATGTTTATGGCAAACCTGACAGCAAGAGTCTGGAAAGAAACTTGAACTGCTATGGGGAAAGATAGTGGTTATGACTGCAACTTTTTGAGGATTCAGAAATTTTCCTATTCAATTTCACTTCTACATTTTAAATGAGTAAATGTTAAAATTTCACTATGCCGTTTCAATTTCAGTGTCTCCTCTGAACTCTAGATCTTTATCCACATGTCTTCCTGATACTCAAACTTAAATTTTAGAGAAGTCACTCAAAACAACATGGTCTTCATCCCCCACATTTGGTTTTCTTTCTGTGTCTCATGCATCAGTAAATGACCCTATTCTCTACCTGTTCATGCAAGGCAAAACTGAGGATTCATATTTGACACCTCCTTTTCCTTCAGACTCTCTATTTATATACAACCCAATTATCTCTCAGTTCTATCTTCAGTTTTGCATTTAAACCAGAATCTTCCTGCAGATGACTATTATACCTTCTCCAATAGCCCCCTCTCCTAATGATGTTCCTGGCATTTACTCTATTCTCTACTCTGTAGCTTCACTGATACTTGCAACAAAAATCTGGTCTTCTTGCCCCTTTTCTTAAAAATTCTTCATTCTCTTTCTCTGGTTCTTAGAATAAGGACAAAAAATCTCAATTCAGCCTACAAAACCTTGCATAATTTGGTTCTTACCTATTTCACCAAGTCTATCCTACACATTTCTGTTCAATGAGCAGTGACTTGCCTCCTCCCAAAGGATGTTTAGCAATGTCAGGAGACTTTTATTTTATTGTAACAACTGGTGTGTGGCATTCACTAACCCCATCTAAGAAGTAGAGGCCAGGGATGCTGCTAAGAATCCCACAAAGCACAGGAAAGCCTCTAGAAAACAATAACAACAGTAATAATGATAATAAGGAAGAGGAGAAGGAGAAAAAGTTGTTCAAAATGTCAAAATTGAGAAACTTTGCCCTATGGGTTTTAGGCATAATGCCTGTGATGGATAGATGGATATAATGGTGTTCTATTTAGATCCTGTTGCAAAAGAGGACTTGTTGGGAATGCTTATCAAATAGGTTCGTCCGTCAGTCCTATCAGAGATTGACTGCCTCAGCTCAAGTATATGCCCTCACACAAGATGGCACCCTCCCCAGAACACCCTACATCCAGTGGCTGGTAGAAGTAGGGGTTTTAAGACTTATCATCTCAGCCTGAAACATCCTCTGGTGGGCCATTTAAGCTCTGTGGTTCCCATAAGGTCAGCTTGGCTTTTCCTTCTGCCTGATTCTGCTTCTTTCCCATTCCCATCCCCAGATGTTAAACACAAAAGCACATTTCCTAACTAATATCCTACATTTTAATCAGATTCTGCTCTCTGGAGAATTCATTCTGCTACATTATTTTTTTTTTTTAGTCTTTTGTGCCATCATGTACTAACACTAGCCCCATCTCAGAACCTTTACATAGAGTCAAATTTCTGTATGAAATGCTCTGCTCTCATTTATCCGGTTGACATCTAGGCACAAAGTAAAGACTTGAAGGAAGAAGGTAGAGGAGAAGGGATTTTGTGATTCACACAGAGACCTCTCAGAAATATTTGATTTAAAAAATAAAAGCCATAACATGATTTTTATCTTTTTAAAAGTTTAAACACAACAAATGGAAGTTATTGCCCAGTATTTACTTTCTGCAAAACAGACCAGAATAATAAGTTCCCTCCCTGTGTTCCATCTTCTAAGCAAAGCATAGTGGTGGCATTTTAGGTTTTGGAATCTGATTGCTCTGGTTTTACATCTTGAGATGAAATTTCAGCAAATTTCCTAGCTTTTTGAACCTCCATTTTCTGATTTATAAAATGAAAACCTACTTCCCATAACTATTGTCATTTGAATTACCCATGAAACATAACACATAATAGATGTATAAAAAATGGTTTTCTAATTCTTATTGTGCTGGACTCCAAAACCAAGAAAGTTAAGAAAATTGTCCAATTTTTCAATGCATGGTTATTGGAATAGGTGTTCCAGCACACATATGGGGAACACACTGCTACAGGACTTTTTATTCTTTCTTCCTTTGGAATCAATAGCTGCATGTCCCAGGCTATTTGTAAAGATTAATTAATATCATTTTAAATTCATTATTTCAAAGAGACCAGTAAATACTTAGTCATGATCTATCATGGGCTAACACTTTAAAAAATATCTAAACTCAAGAAGAAAAAAAAATTGTTACAGAGACATCATTCTATATTAAACATTAACAAGTTACCAATGAAAAAATTTTACAGGATTTTTAATCTAAAACCAAGGGGGTTAGAATCCTGAAATGAATGTTCTTCATTTTTTAAAATCTTTTCTTTTAAGATAATGGGTAAATAATTAAAGGAGCAAGATAAAGGTCCATGTATACTAGAAAACCTGAATTAGTGGATTTATGTTATATCTAACAATCATATCGTGCTAGGCATTGTACCCAATACTTACATACACTGTCTTAATTAACCATTATGGGGAAGACATGAGATTATTTACCACATTTATCCAGGTACATGAATACACTTGCCAAAAGTCATTTAACTAATGCATGGTAGAACCAAGTTTTCAACTCAGACTTTTAAAACCAAAAGTACATTTTTAATATCACTTCTATAAAACCTCACCAATGCAATACAAGTAGGAGTCAAAAGAAACATGTCTTGCTCATAGCAAAGAGCTGATGGAGAATTAGAATAAAGTCTCATGGCATCTTCTTTTATAGGATAAACAAGACAATATAGACTATGGTCACTCATGTCCTCTAAGGGAGATGGAATATGTTTCAATAGTAGGAAAAAAGGTGTTATATAAAGTTTCTTTCTCTGAAAGAGAATGGCTTAACTAGGTACAAAAAGGAGTGCCTGGTTATGCAAAGATAGGAGCAAGATTGGGTGATAATATGGGACAAGACTAAGGGAGAAGTCTGAATAGAAAGTGAAAGTGAAAGTGAAGTCACTCAGTCCTGTCCTGTCTTTGCGACACCGTGGACTGTAGCCCACCAGGCTCCTCCGTCCATGGGATTCTCCAGGCAAGAATACTGGAGTGGGTTGCCATTTCCTTCTCCAGGGGACCTTCCCGACCCAGGGATCAAACCCAGGTCTCCCGCATTGTAGGCAGATGCTTTAACCTCTGAGCTAGTCTGAGTAGAGGAAGTTTTAAAAACAGAAAACAAGGAAATCTTGTCCAGGATAAAGGGACTAAAAGGAAAGGAAAGGGCTTTAAACATTTTATGGAAAGAGAATTTTTGAGAAGTTTTCAGTGCTGTGGGATTTATGAGAATAGGCATTTAGTTGTTGTTTCCACTGTACTATATATTATATACTCCTATGTGGCTTGCATTGTTCTAATTTGCCTAAAACCTTTAGTCAAATCTGTTCTATAACTTGTGAGTTTGGAACACGGAGAGTGGGAGATCAGAAACAAGAAATTGAGTATAACATACAGAATGGATCAGAGCAGAAGGACTAAAGAACAGAGGTAGGAGGAAAGATCTAAATGCAGGCAACAGTTCAAGGAGAAGAATCTGAAAGCCATCTATAGATTCAATGCAGTCTCTATCAGAATTTCAATGGCATATTTTCTCTGGAAATAGGAAAAAAAAAATCCTAAAATTGGTATGGAGTCACAAAAGACCCCAGATAGCCAAGAGTCTCTTGAGAAGAACAAAGTTGGAAGCATCATTCTCCCTGATCTCAAACTGTATTACAAAGTAATAAAACAGTATGGTGTACTGGTATGGAAATATTAATTACCCGTAGACCAGTAGAACAGAATAGTGAGCCCAGAAACAAGCTCACATATTTGAAAAAAAAAAAAAGCCAATACTACCCAATGGGTAAAGGACAACTTCATCAGTAAATGTTGTCAGGAAAATTGAATGCTCACATACAAAAGAAAGAAAATGGACCCCTATCTTACATAATTCACAAAAATTAATACAAAATGGCTTAAGGACTCAAATATAAGACCTGAAAATATAAAATGTCTAGAAGAAAACAGAAAACAACTCTCTGACTTTGCTTTTGACAATAGACTTTTTGATATGATGACCAAAACGACAAGCAACAAAAGCAAATATCAAGTGTGACTACCTAAAACTACAGCTTCTGCACAGTCAAAGGAACAATCAAAATAAAATTTAAAAAAATAACTAAAAGGCAACCTACAGAATGGGAGAAAATGTTTGTAAATCATATATCTTATATGCATTAATATCTAAAATGTATAAGGTACTCATTATCTCTATAGAAGCAAACAATTTAAACTGATTAGAGAATTTGAATTAACATTTTTCCAGAGAAGACCTACAAATGGTAAACAGGTACATGAAAATGTGATCAAAATCACTAATCATCAGGTAAACTCAAATCAAACCATAATAAGATATCACCTCTCAGTTGTCAGAATGGTTCATTCAAAAGATAATAGTGTCTGCAAGGTGATAGAGAAAGGAAACCCTGTGCACCATTGGTGTAAATGTAAACTGGTATAGCCACTATGGAAAAGAGTATGGAAGTTCCCTGCAAAATTGAAAAGAGAATGATCATATGATATAGCAATTCCACTTCTGGGTATATATCCAAAAAGATGAAATCATAATCTCAAAGAGATATCGGAGCCCACTTCATTGTAGCATTATTCATATTATCCATTACATGGACATACCTAAGTGTTCACTGACGGATGAATGGATAAAGAAAATGTGATACAAAATATAAATATATATTATATCCATATATGTGTATGCATATATATATGCATACTCACATGTAGATATATATGTACAAATAATTATTCAGCCATTAAAAGAAGAAAAACTCTGCCACTTTCAACAACATGGATACATGGATGGACTTTTAAGGCATTATGCTAGTGAAACGAGTCAGAGAGAAAGCCAAAAATTGTATAATCTCACACACATGTGGAATCTAAAAACAGTGAACTCAAAGAAATAGAGAGTAAAATAGTGGTTTCCAAGGGCTGAGTGGCAGGGGCAAAGGGTACAAACTTTCATTTTTAAGATGAATAAGTTCTGGCAATCTAATATATAGCATGCTGACTACAATTTTGTGTACACAAAAACAGCTATGAGAGTAGAGCGTTAATGTTCTCACCATCACCAACACAATGACAAAATGATAACTACAGGAGGTGAAAAATGTGCTAACTAATCTTACTTGGGTAAGCATGTGTGTATCAAATCATCACATTACATATCTAAACTTACACAAGGTTATACATCAATTATATCTCAATAGAGCTGGGGTAAATAGAACAGAAATTACCATGAAAACATACGGCTTGATATTTTTAAAATGAATAAATATTGAGGTATGTATGTATTCTATATAAATATACATCTGTAAGTAGATACATATTAGGACACAGGACATTGCACATCTCATTGAATTCTGATGCTGAAAATGAAGCTGATTTCAATTTCATTGAAATCTCATTGGTCAAGAAGAACTCTGACTAAAAGCTCAGCCTTGCTGTCATATATAAGGTGATTCACAAACTGTTTTTATAAACTTTCTTTTTTAATCCTTACTACAAGCTTAAAATATAGATATTCTTGAGAGCTGCTTCTGAGTTGACAGCCACATATCTCTCAAGGTACAGCTGGAAGCATCTATGCCAAACAACAGGTGATGAAACTGTAACTTGACTAAGAACTAACTCTTGTGTTCAAGGAGACCACCATCCTGCGAGACAGATATTCAGAGATCAAGCCATGAGCCTTTGGAGTGGGAACACTGGCTCCAAGACCCTAGACTACCAGAGAACTAACCCTGGGGAGTATCAGACAATAAGAACTCACACAAAGGAAACCACCTGAATACAAGACCCAGCATCACCCAGCCACCGGTAGCACCCTGTGCAGGATGCCTCATGTA